>NC_086127.1:362500-385000 GCF_963921235.1 Mobula hypostoma | reverse complement strand
AAGCCTAATAACTAGGCCTGGTGAAATAAATCTACTCCCCAAATGGTCTGGCCCTGACAACTAGGCCTAAAAGTGCTGATTGGATCGATGGAGTGCTCTCTGTTAATTTAACCCAGTCGGGGGACTCACCAGATCACCCAGATACAAGGGAGATCGCGGAGGAAATTACACAAAGCGGGGACGAGCATGTCTGCTTGGGACTCACATACAGCCCCGTACACCCAACAGTCCCCCAACACAGATCAGCCCCAAGGCAGACCCTCTCAAGGAGCTCCACTCCCCATCCCACAGGGTGATGTACAGTGACATGGTGCTGTGGGACAACCGCTCAACGAGCAGGCCGGGCAAAATCCTTCTCCGCCAGTACTCACTCACTCACACACTCTTTCTCTCTCTGTTTTTCTCTCTCTCCCTCCCTCTCTCTCTCTCTCTCTCTCTCTCTCCCCCTCTCTCTATCACTCTTTCACCCACCCCACCGGACCATCCTCCCTCCGCCAGGCCCTCACCTGCACTAATCTTTCTCCCTCGGCCTCCCACCTCCACCTCCCAATCCCTAACCTCGCTACGCCGCTTCTGGCCCCCACAGACCCTGGGCCACATCCCGCCCCCCCCCCAGGACCTGGGCACTCATTCCCTACCATCCACACCCCCAACAAACCCTTGACATATTCATGACCCCGAAACCATCGGCGAGGCGCAAGGAGGAGGAAGATCTCGATAAGGCAAGTCTGGTTGTACAGGGTATAGGCCTGATCAAAGTGATCCTGAACCTCCGGTAATCAAGTCAAGTCAAGTCAGGTCACTTTTAATGTCATTTCGACCATAAGCTGCTGGTACAGTACACAGTAAAAATGAGAAAAAGTTTCTCCAGGACCATGATGCTACCTGAAACAACACAAAACTACACTAGACTACCCGAAACAACACAAAACTACACTAGACTACCTGAAACAACACAAAACTACACTAGACTACCTGAAACAACACAAAACTACAGTAGACTACCCAAAACAACTCAAACTACACTAGACTACCTGAAACAACTCAAACTACACTAGACAACCTGAAACAACTCAAAACTACACTAGACTACCCAAAACAACTCAAACTACACTAGACTACCTGAAACAACACAAAACTACACTAGACTACCTGAAACAACACAAAACTACACTAGACTACCCGAAACAACACAAAACTACACTAGACTAACTGAAACAACACAAAACTACACTAGACTACCCGAGACAACACAAAACTACACTAGACTACCTGAAACAACACAAAACTACACTAGACTACCCGAAACAACACAAAACTACACTAGACTAACTGAAACAACACAAAACTACACTAGACTACCTGAAACAACACAAAACTACACGAGACCACCCGAAACAACACAAAACTACACTAGACTACCCGAAACAACACAAAACTATACTAGACTACCTGAAACAAAAACAAAAATACACTAGACTACCTGAAACAACACAAACCTACACTAGACTACCCGAAACAACAGAAAACTACACGAGACTACCTGAAACAACTCAAAACTACACAAGACTACCCGAAACAACACAAAACTACACGAGACTACCTGAAACAACACAAAACTACACTAGACTACCCGAAACAACACAAAACTACACTAGACTACCTGAAATAACTCAAACTACACTAGACTACCTGAAACAACTCAAACTACACTAGACTAACTGAAACAACTCAAACTACACGAGACTACCTGAAACAACACTAAACTACACTAGACTACTTGAAACAACACTAAACTACACTAGACTACCTGAAACAACACAAAACTACACTAGACTAACTGAAACAACTCAAACTACACTAGACTACCTGAAACAACACTAAACTACACTAGACTACCTGAAACAACACAAAACTACACTAGAATACCCGAAACAACAAAAAACTGCACTAGACTACCTGAAACAACTCAAACTACACTAGACTACCTGAAACAACACAGAACTACACTAGACTACCTGAAACAACACAAAACTACACTGGACTACCTGAAACAACACAAAACTACACTAGACTACCCAAAACAACTCAAACTACACTAGACTACCTGAAACAACACAAAACTACACTAGACTACCTGAAACAACACAAAACTACACTAGACTACCTGAAACAACACAAAACTACACTAGACTACCCAAAACAACTCAAACTACACTAGACTACCTGAAACAACACAAAACTACACTAGACTACCTGAAACAACTCAAACTACACTAGACTACCTGAAACAACTCAAACTACACTAGACTACCTAAAACAACACTAAACTACACTAGACTACCTGAAACAACACAAAACTACACTAGACTACCCGAAACAACAAAAAACTGCACTAGACTCCCTGAAACAACTCAAACTACACTAGACTACCTGAAACAACACAGAACTACACTAGACTACCTGAAACAACACAAAACTACACTAGACTACCTGAAACAACACAAAACTACACTAGACTACCCAAAACAACTCAAACTACACTAGACTACCTGAAACAACACAAAACTACACTAGACTACCTGAAACAACACAAAACTACACGAGACTACCCAAAACAACTCAAACTACACTAGACTACCTGAAACAACACAAACTACACTAGACTACCTGAAACAACACAAAACTACACTAGACTACCCGAAACAACTCAAACTACACTAGACTACCTGAAACAACACAAAACTACACTAGACTACCTGAAACAACACAAAACTACAGTAGACTACCTGAAACAACACAAAACTACACTAGACTACCCGAAACAACACAAAACTACACTAGACTACCCGAGACAACACAAAACTACACTAGACTACCTGAAACAACACAAAACTACACGAGACTACCTGAAACAACACAAAACTACACTAGACTACCTGAAACAACACAAACTACACTAGACTACCTGAAACAACACAAAACTACACTAGACTACCCGAAACAACTCAAACTACACTAGACTACCTGAAACAACACAAAAGTACACTAGACTACCTGAAACAACACAAAACTACACGAGACTACCCGAAACAACACAAAACTACACTAGACTACCCGAGACAACACAAAACTACACTAGACTACCTGAAACAACACAAAACTACACTAGACTACCCGAAACAACACAAAACTACACGAGACTACCTGAAACAACACAAAACTACACTAGACTACCTGAAACAACACAAAACTACACGAGACTACCTGAAACAACACAAAACTACACTAGACTACCTGAAACAGCACAAAACTACACTAGACTACCTGAAACAACACAAAACTACACCAGACTACCTGAAACAACACAAAACTACAGTAGACTACCCGAAACAACACAAAACTACACTAGACTACCTGAAACAACACAGAACTACACTAGACTACCTGAAACAACACAAAACTACACTAGACTACCTGAAACAACACAAAACTACACGAGACTACCTGAAACAACACTAAACTACACTAGACTACCTGAAACAACACAGAAACTACACTAGACTACCCTAGACAACGCAAAACTACACTAGACTACCTGAAACAACACAAAACTACAGTAGACTACCCGAAACAACACAAAACTACACTAGACTACCTGAAACAACACAGAACTACACTAGACTACCTGAAACAACACAAAACTACACAAGACCACCTGAAACAACACAAAACTACACTAGACTACCCGAAACAACACAAAACTACACTAGATAACTGAAACAACACAAAACTACACTAGACTACCCGAGACAACACAAAACTACACTAGACTACCTGAAACAACACAAAACTACACTAGACTAACTGAAACAACACAAAACTACACTAGACTACCCGAGACAACACAAAACTACACTAGACTACCTGAAACAACACAAAACTACACTAGACTACCTGAAACAACACAAACTACACGAGACCACCTGAAGCAACACAGAACTGCACTAGACTACCTGAAACAACACAAAACTACACTAGACTACCTGAAACAACACAGAACTACACTAGACTACCTGAAACAACGCAAAACTACACAAGACCACCTGAAACAACACAAAACTACACTAGACTACCCGAAACAACACAAAACTACACTAAATAACTGAAACAACACAAAACTACACTAGACTACCCGAGACAACACAAACCTACACTAGACTACCTGAAACAACACAAAACTACACTAGACTACCCGAAACAACACAAAACTACACTAGACTAACTGAAACAACACAAAACTACACTAGACTACCCGAGACAACACAAAACTACACTAGACTACCTGAAACAACACAAAACTACACTAGACTACCCGAAACAACACAAAACTACATTAGACTAACTGAAACAACACAAAACTACACTAGACTACCCGAAACAACACAAAACTACACTAGACCACCCGAAACAACACAAACCTACACTAGACTACACGAAACAACACAAAACTATACTAGACTACCTGAAACAAAAACAAAAATACACTAGACTACCTGAAACAACACAAAACTACACTAGACTACCCGAAACAACACAAAACTACACGAGACTACCTGAAACAACACAAAACTACACTAGACTACCTGAAACAACACCAAACTACACTAGACCACCTGAAACAACACTAAACTACACTAGACTACCTGAAACAACACAAAAACTACACTAGACTGCCCAAGACAACGCAAAACTACACTAGACTACCTGAAACAACCCAGAACTACACTAGACTACCCGAAACAACACAAAACTACACTAGACTACCCGAAACAACACAAAACTACACTAGACTACTTGAAACAACACAAAACTACACTAGACTACCTGAAACAACACAAAACTACACTAGACCACCTGAAACAACACAAAACTACACGAGACTACCAGAAACAACACAAAACTACACTAGACTACCCGAAACAACACAAAACTACACTAGACTACCTGAAATAACTCAAACTACACTAGACTACCTGAAACAACTCAAACTACACTAGACTAACTGAAACAACTCAAACTACACGAGACTACCTGAAACAACACTAAACTACACTAGACTACCTGAAACAACAGAAAACTACACTAGACTACCCGAAACAACAAAAAACTGCACTAGACTACCTGAAACAACTCAAACTACACTAGACTACCTGAAACAACACAGAACTACACTAGACTACCTGAAACAACACAAAACTACACTGGACTACCTGAAACAACACAAAACTACACTAGACTACCCAAAACAACTCAAACTACACTAGACTACCTGAAACAACACAAAACTACACTAGACTACCTGAAACAACACAAAACTACACTAGACTACCCAAAACAACTCAAACTACACTAGACTACCTGAAACAACACAAAACTACACTAGACTACCTGAAACAACTCAAACTACACTAGACTACCTGAAACAACTCAAACTACACTAGACTACCTGAAACAACTCAAACTACACTAGACTACCTAATACAACACTAAACTACACTAGACTACCTGAAGCAACACAAAACTACACTAGACTACCCGAAACAACAAAAAACTGCACTAGACTCCCTGAAACAACTCAAACTACACTAGACTACCTGAAACAACACAGAACTACACTAGACTACCTGAAACAACACAAAACTACACTAGACTACCTGAAACAACACAAAACTACACTAGACTACCCAAAACAACTCAAACTACACTAGACTACCTGAAACAACACAAAACTACACTAGACTACCTGAAACAACACAAAACTACACGAGACTACCCAAAACAACTCAAACTACACTAGACTACCTGAAACAACACAAACTACACTAGACTACCTGAAACAACACAAAACTACACTAGACTACCCGAAACAACTCAAACTACACTACACTACACGAAACAACACAAAACTATACTAGACTACCGGAAACAAAAACAAAAATACACTAGACTACCTGAAACAACACAAAACTACACTAGACTACCCGAAACAACACAAAACTACACGAGACTACCTGAAACAACACAAAACTACACTAGACTACCTGAAACAACACAAAACTACACTAGACCACCTGAAACAACACTAAACTACACTAGACTACCTGAAACAACACAAAAACTACACTAGACTGCCCAAGACAACGGAAAACTACACTAGACTACCTGAAACAACCCAGAACTACACTAGACTACCCGAAACAACACAAAACTACACTAGACTACCCGAAACAACACAAAACTACACTAGACTACTTGACACAACACAAAACTACACTAGACTACCTGAAACAACACAAAACTACACTAGACCACCTGAAACAACACAAAACTACACTAGACTACCCGAAACAACACAAAACTACACTAGACTACCTGAAACAAAAACAAAAATACACTAGACTACCTGAAACAACACAAAACTACACTAGACTACCTGAAACAACACAAAACTACACTAGACCACCTGAAACAACACTAAACTACACGAGACTACCTGAAACAACACAGAAACTACACTAGACTACCCGAGACAACGCAAAACTACACTAGACTACCTGAAACAACCCAGAACTACACTAGACTACCCGAAACAACACCAAACTACACTAGACTACCTGAAACAACACAAAACTGCACTAGACTACCCGAAACAACACAAAACTACACTAGACTACCTGAAACAACACTAAACTACACTAGACTACCCGAAACAACACAAAACTGCACTAGACTACCTGAAACAACACAAAACTACACTAGACCACCCGAAACAACACAGAAACTACACTAGACTACCTGAAACAACACAAAACTACACTAGACTACCTGAAACAACACAAAACTACACTAGACTACCTGAAACAAAAACAAAAATACACTAGACTACCTGAAACAACACAAAACTACACTAGACTACCTGAAACAAAAACAAAAATACACTAGACTACCTGAAACAACACAAAACTACACTAGACTACCTGAAACAACACAAAACTACACCAGACCACCTGAAACAACACTAAACTACAGTAGACTACCTGAAACAACACAGAAACTACACTAGACTACCCGAGACAACGCAAAACTACACTAGACTACCTGAAACAACCCAGAACTACACTAGACTACCCGAAACAACACAAAACTACACTAGACTACCTGAAACAACACAAAACTGCACTAGACTACCCGAAACAACACAAAACTACACTAGACTACCTGAAACAACACTAAACTACACTAGACTACCCGAAACAACACAAAACTGCACTAGACTACCCGAAACAACACAAAACTACACTAGACTAACTGAAACAACACAAAACTACACTAGACTATCTCAAACAACACAAAACTGCACTAGACTACCCGAAACAACACAAAACTACACGAGACCACCTGAAACAACACAAAACTACACTAGACTACCTGAAACAACACAAACTACACGAGACCACCTGAAGCAACACAGAACTGCACTAGACTACCTGAAACAACACAAAACTACACTAGACTACCTGAAACAACACAGAACTAAACTAGACCACCTGAAACAACCCAGAACTACACGAGACCACCTGAAGCAACACAGAACTACACTAGACTACCTGAAACAACACAAAACTACACTAGACTACCTGAAACAACACAAAACTACACGAGACCACCTGAAGCAACACAGAATTACACTAGACTACCTGAAACAACACAAAACTACACTAGACTACCTGAAACAACACAGAACTACACTAGACTAACTGAAACAACACAAAACTACACTAGACTACCCGAAACAACACAAAACTACACTAGACTACCCGAAACAACACAAAACTACACTAGACTACCTGAAACAACACAGAACTACACTAGACTACCTGAAACAACACAAAACTACACTAGACTACCTGAAATAACACAGAACTACACTAGACCACCTGAAACAACACAAAACTGCACTAGACTACCTGAAACAACACAAAACTACACTAGACTACCCGAGACAACACAAAACTACACTAGACTACCCAAAACAACACAGAACTACACTAGACTACCTGAAACAACACAAAACTACACTAGACTACCTGAAACAACACAAAACTACACTAGACTACCTGAAACAACACAAAACTACACTAGACCACCTGAAACAACACAAAACTACACTAGACTACCCGAAACAACACAAAACTAAACTAGACTAACTGAAACAACACAAAACTACACTAGACTACCCGAGACAACACAAAACTACAGTAGACTACCTGAAACAACACAAAACTACACTAGACTACCTGAAACAACACAAAACTACACTAGACTACCTGAAACAACACAAAACTACACTAGACTACCTGAAACAACACAAAGCTACACTAGACTACCCGAAACATTCAAACTACACTAGATTACCCGAAACAACACAAAACTACAGACTACATGAAACAACACAAAACTACACTAGACTACCTGAAACAACACAAAAGTACACTAGACTACCTGAAACAACATAAAACTACACTAGACTACCTGATACAACACAGAACTACACTAGACTACCTGAAACAACATAAAACTACACTAGACTACCCGAAACAACACAAAACTACACTAGACTACCTGAAACAACACAAAACTACACTAGACTAACTGAAACAACACAGAACTACACTAGACTACCTGAAACAACACAGAACTACACTAGACTACCGGAAACAACACAGAACTAAACTAGACTACCCGAAACAACACAAAACTACACTAGACTACCCGAAACAACACAAAACTACACTAGACTACCTGAAACAACACTAAACTACACTAGACTACCTGAAACAACACAGAACTACACTAGACTACCTGAAACAACACAAAACTACACTAGACTACCCGAAACAACACAAAACTACACTAGACTACACGAAACAACACAAAACTACACTAGACTACCTGAAACAACACTAAACTACACTAGACTACCTGAAACAACACAAAACTACACTAGACTACCCGAAACATTCAAACTACACTAGATTACCCGAAACAACACAAAACTACAGACTACCTGGAACAACAAAAAACTACACTAGACTACCTGAAACAACACAAAACTACACTAGACTACCTGAAACAACACAGAACTACACTAGACTACTTGAAACAACACAAAATTACACTAGACCACCCGAAACAACACAAACCTACACTAGACTACACGAAACAACACAAAACTATACTAGACTACCCGAAACAAAAACAAAAATACACTAGAGTACCTGAAACAACACAAAACTACACTAGACTACCCGAAACAACACAAAACTACACGAGACTACCTGAAACAACACAAAACTACACTAGACTACCTGAAACAACAGAAAACTACACTAGACCACCTGAAACAACAATAAACTACACTAGACTGCCTGAAACAACACAAAAACTACACTAGACTACCCGAAACAACACAAAACTACACTAGACTACCCGAAACAACACAAAACTACACTAGACTACTTGAAACAACACAAAACTACACTAGACTACCTGAAACAACACAAAGCTACACTAGACTACCCGAAACATTCAAACTACACTAGATTACCCGAAACAACACAAAACTACAGACTACATGAAACAACACAAAACTACACTAGACTACCTGAAACAACACAAAAGTACACTAGACTACCTGAAACAACATAAAACTACACTAGACTACCTGATACAACACAGAACTACACTAGACTACCTGAAACAACATAAAACTACACTAGACTACCCGAAACAACACAAAACTACACTAGACTACCTGAAACAACACAAAACTACACTAGACTAACTGAAACAACACAGAACTACACTAGACTACCTGAAACAACACAGAACTACACTAGACTACCGGAAACAACACAGAACTACACTAGACTACCCGAAACAACACAAAACTACACTAGACTACCCGAAACAACACAAAACTACACTAGACTACCTGAAACAACACTAAACTACACTAGACTACCTGAAACAACACAGAACTACACTAGACTACCTGAAACAACACAAAACTACACTAGACTACCCGAAACAACACAAAACTACACTAGACTACACGAAACAACACAAAACTACACTAGACTACCTGAAACAACACTAAACTACACTAGACTACCTGAAACAACACAAAACTACACTAGACTACCCGAAACATTCAAACTACACTAGATTACCCGAAACAACACAAAACTACAGACTACCTGGAACAACAAAAAACTACACTAGACTACCTGAAACAACACAAAACTACACTAGACTACCTGAAACAACACAGAACTACACTAGACTACTTGAAACAACACAAAATTACACTAGACCACCCGAAACAACACAAACCTACACTAGACTACACGAAACAACACAAAACTATACTAGACTACCCGAAACAAAAACAAAAATACACTAGACTACCTGAAACAACACAAAACTACACTAGACTACCCGAAACAACACAAAACTACACGAGACTACCTGAAACAACACAAAACTACACTAGACTACCTGAAACAACACAAAACTACACTAGACCACCTGAAACAACAATAAACTACACTAGACTGCCTGAAACAACACAAAAACTACACTAGACTACCCGAAACAACACAAAACTACACTAGACTACCCGAAACAACACAAAACTACACTAGACTACTTGAAACAACACAAAACTACACTAGACTACCTGAAACAACACAAAACTACACTAGACCACCTGAAACAACACAAAACTACACTAGACTACCCGAAACAACACAAAACTACACTAGATTACCTGAAACAAAAACAAAAATACACTAGACCACCTGAAACAACACTAAACTACACTAGACTACCTGAAACAACACAAAACTACACTAGACTACCTGAAACAACACAAAACTACACTAGACTACCCGAAACAACACAAAACTACACTAGACTACTTGAAACAACACAAAACTACACTAGACTACCTGAAACAACCCAGAACTACACTAGACTACCCGAAACAACACAAAACTACACTAGACTACCCGAAACAACACAAAACTACACTAGACTACTTGAAACAACACAAAACTACACTAGACTACCTGAAACAACACAAAACTACACTAGACCACCTGAAACAACACAAAACTACACTAGACTACCCGAAACAACACAAAACTACACTAGATTACCTGAAACAAAAACAAAAATACACTAGACCACCTGAAACAACACTAAACTACACTAGACTACCTGAAACAACACAGAAACTACACTAGACTACCCGAGACAACGCAAAACTACACTAGACTACCTGAAACAACCCAGAACTACACTAGACTACCCGAAACAACACAAAATTACACTAGAGTACCTGAAACAACACAAAACTGCACTAGACTACCCGAAACAACACAAAACTACACTAGACTACCCGAAACAACACAAAACTACACTAGACTACCTGAAACAACACAAAACTACACTAGACTACCCGAAACAACACAAAACTACACTAGACTACCTGAAACAACACAAAACTACACTGGACTACCTGATACAACACAGAACTACACTAGACTACCTGAAACAACACAAAACTACACTAGTCTACCCGAAACAACACAGAACTACACTAGACTACCTGAAACAACACAAAACTACACTAGACTACCTGAAACAACACTAAACTACACTAGACTACCCGAAACAACACAAAACTACACTAGACTACCTGAAACAACACTAAACTACACTAGACTACCCGAAACAACACAAAACTGCACTAGACTACCCGAAACAACACAAAACTACACTAGACTAACTGAAACAACACAAAACTACACTAGACTACCTGAAACAACACAAAACTGCACTAGACTACCCGAAACAACACAAAACTACACTAGACCACCTGAAACAACACAAAACTACACTAGACTACCTGAAACAACACAAACTACACGAGACCACCTGAAGCAACACAGAACTGCACTAGACTACCTGAAACAACACAAAACTACACTAGACTACCTGAAACAACACAGAACTAAACTAGACCACCTGAAACAACCCAGAACTACACGAGACCACCTGAAGCAACACAGAACTACACTAGACTACCTGAAACAACACAAAACTACACTAGACTACCTGAAACAACACAGAACTACACTAGACTACTTGAAACAACACAAAATTACACTAGACCACCCGAAACAACACAAACCTACACTAGACTACACGAAACAACACAAAACTATACTAGACTACCCGAAACAAAAACAAAAATACACTAGACTACCTGAAACAACACAAAACTACACTAGACTACCCGAAACAACACAAAACTACACGAGACTACCTGAAACAACACAAAACTACACTAGACTACCTGAAACAACACAAAACTACACGAGACCACCTGAAACAACAATAAACTACACTAGACTGCCTGAAACAACACAAAAACTACACTAGACTACCCGAAACAACACAAAACTACACTAGACTACCCGAAACAACACAAAACTACACTAGACTACTTGAAACAACACAAAACTACACTAGACTACCTGAAACAACACAAAACTACACTAGACTACCCGAAACAACACAAAACTACACTAGACTACCTGAAACAACACAAAACTACACTGGACTACCTGATACAACACAGAACTACACTAGACTACCTGAAACAACACAAAACTACACTAGTCTACCCGAAGCAACACAGAACTACACTAGACTACCTGAAACAACACAAAACTACACTAGACTACCTGAAACAACACTAAACTACACTAGACTACCCGAAACAACACAAAACTACACTAGACTACCTGAAACAACACTAAACTACACTAGACTACCCGAAACAACACAAAACTGCACTAGACTACCCGAAACAACACAAAACTACACTAGACTAACTGAAACAACACAAAACTACACTAGACTACCTGAAACAACACAAAACTGCACTAGACTACCCGAAACAACACAAAACTACACTAGACCACCTGAAACAACACAAAACTACACTAGACTACCTGAAACAACACAAACTACACGAGACCACCTGAAGCAACACAGAACTGCACTAGACTACCTGAAACAACACAAAACTACACTAGACTACCTGAAACAACACACAACTAAACTAGACCACCTGAAACAACCCAGAACTACACGAGACCACCTGAAGCAACACAGAACTACACTAGACTACCTGAAACAACACAAAACTACACTAGACTACCTGAAACAACACAGAACTACACTAGACTACTTGAAACAACACAAAATTACACTAGACCACCCGAAACAACACAAACCTACACTAGACTACACGAAACAACACAAAACTATACTAGACTACCCGAAACAAAAACAAAAATACACTAGACTACCTGAAACAACACAAAACTACACTAGACTACCCGAAACAACACAAAACTACACGAGACTACCTGAAACAACACAAAACTACACTAGACTACCTGAAACAACACAAAACTACACTAGACCACCTGAAACAACAATAAACTACACTAGACTGCCTGAAACAACACAAAAACTACACTAGACTACCCGAAACAACACAAAACTACACTAGACTACCCGAAACAACACAAAACTACACTAGACTACTTGAAACAACACAAAACTACACTAGACTACCTGAAACAACACAAAACTACACTAGACCACCTGAAACAACACAAAACTACACTAGACTACCCGAAACAACACAAAACTACACTAGATTACCTGAAACAAAAACAAAAATACACTAGACCACCTGAAACAACACTAAACTACACTAGACTACCTGAAACAACACAAAACTACACTAGACTACCTGAAACAACACAAAACTACACTAGACTACCCGAAACAACACAAAACTACACTAGACTACTTGAAACAACACAAAACTACACTAGACTACCTGAAACAACCCAGAACTACACTAGACTACCCGAAACAACACAAAACTACACTAGACTACCCGAAACAACACAAAACTACACTAGACTACTTGAAACAACACAAAACTACACTAGACTACCTGAAACAACACAAAACTACACTAGACCACCTGAAACAACACAAAACTACACTAGACTACCCGAAACAACACAAAACTACACTAGATTACCTGAAACAAAAACAAAAATACACTAGACCACCTGAAACAACACTAAACTACACTAGACTACCTGAAACAACACAGAAACTACACTAGACTACCCGAGACAACGCAAAACTACACTAGACTACCTGAAACAACCCAGAACTACACTAGACTACCCGAAACAACACAAAACTACACTAGAGTACCTGAAACAACACAAAACTGCACTAGACTACCCGAAACAACACAAAACTACACTAGACTACCTGAAACAACACAAAACTACACTAGACTACCTGAAACAACACAGAACTACACTAGACTAACTGAAACAACACAAAACTACACTAGACTACCTGAAACAACACAGAACTACACTAGACTACCTGAAACAACACAGAACTACACTAGACTACCTGAAACAACACAGAACTACACTAGACTACCTGAAACAACACAAAACTACACTAGACTAACTGAAACAACACAAAACTACACTAGACTACCTGAAACAACACAGAACTACACTAGACTACCGGAAACAACACAAAACTACACTAGACTACCTGAAACAACACAAAACTACACTAGACTACCCGAAACAACACAAAACTACACTAGTCTACCCGAAACAACACAGAACTACACTAGACTACCAGAAACAACACAGAACTACACTAGACTACCTGAAACAACACAGAACTACACTAGACTACCGGAAACAACACAAAACTACACTAGACTACCTGAAACAACACAAAACTACACTAGACTACCCGAAACAACACAGAACTACACTAGACTACCCGAAACAACACAGAACTACACTAGACTACCTGAAACAACACAGAACTACACTAGACTACCTGAAACAACACAAAACTACACTAGACTACCTGAAACAACACAAAACTACACTAGACCACCTGAAACAACACAAAACTACACTAGACTACCCGAAACAACACAGAACTACACTAGACTACCTGAAACAACACAGAACTACACTAGACTACCTGAAACAACACAAAACTACACTAGACTACCTGAAACAACACAAAGCTACACTAGACTACCCGAAACATTCAAACTACACTAGATTACCCGAAACAACACAAAACTACAGACTACCTGAAAGAACACAAAACTACTCTAGACTACCTGAAACAACACAAAAGTACACTAGACTACCTGAAACAACATAAAACTACACTAGACTACCTGATACAACACAGAACTACACTAGACTACCTGAAACAACATAAAACTACACTAGACTACCCGAAACAACACAAATCTACGCTAGACTACCCGAAACAACACAAAACTACACTAGACTACCTGAAACAACACAAAACTACACTAGACTACCTGAAACAACACAGAACTACACTAGACTAACTGAAACAACACAGAACTACACTAGACTACCTGAAACAACACAGAACTACACTAGACTAACTGAAACAACACAGAACTACACTAGACTACCTGAAAAAACACAGAACTACACTAGACTACCGGAAACAACACAGTACTACACTAGACTACCTGAAACAACACAGAACTACACCAGACTACCTGAAACAACACAGAACTACACTAGACTACCTGAAACAACACAGAACTACACTAGACTACCGGAAACAACACAAAACTACACTAGACTACCCGAAACAACACAAAACTGCACTAGACTACCCGAAACAACACAAAACTACACTAGACTACCTGAAACAACACAAAACTACACTAGACTACCTGAAACAACACAAAACTACACTAGACTACCCAAAACAACTCAAAACTACACTAGACTACCCGAAACAACACAGAACTACACTAGACTACCTGAAACAACACAAAACTACACTAGACTACCTGAAACAACACAAACTACACTAGACTACCTGAAACAGCACAAAACTACACTAGACTAACTGAAACAACACAAACTACACTAGACTACCTGAAACAACACAAAACTACACTAGACTACCTGAAACAACACAAAACTACACTAGACCACCTGAAACAACACAAAACTACACTAGACCACCTGTAACAACACAAAGCTACACTAGACTACCCGAAACATTCAAACTACACTAGATTACCCGAAACAACACAAAACTACAGACTACCTGGAACAACACAAAACTACACTAGACTACCCGAAACAACACAGAACTACACTGGATTACCCGAAACAACACAAAACTACAGACTACCTGGAACAACACAAAACTACACTAGACTACCTGAAACAACACAAAACTACACTAGACTACCTGAAACAACACAGAACTACACTAGACTACCTGAAACAACACAAAAGTACACTAGACTACCTGAAACAACACAAAACTACACTAGACTACCTGAAACAACACAAAACTACACTAGACTACCTGAAACAACATAAAACTACACTAGACTACCCGAAACAACACAGAACTACACTAGACTACCTGAAACAACACGGAACTACACTAGACTAACTGAAACAACACAAAACTACACTAGACTACCTGAAACAACACAAAACTACACTAGACTAACTGAAACAACACAGAACTACACTAGACTAGCTGAAACAACACAAAACTGTATTAGACTTCAGACCTACACAGGACTACATAAAGTGCACAAAACAGTGCAAGACAGTACAATAATTAATAAACAAGACAATAGGTACAGTAAAGGACAAATTACAATATTATATTAAATGATGTAAATGTAAATGTAAATAATGTAAACAATGTTTTAGCAGGAATTGAGGGATAAATGATCAGCAATTGCAAAGGGAGTGCAGTGGTGTTCAGTTGGGTGTGTGTGTGTGTTTGTGTATGCATGTGTGTCGATTGGTGTCAGACTAGACTCTGGGAATTGAGGAGTCTGATGGCTTGGGTTATATGGCTCAGAATGTTGGACAATATCTGGT
Organism: Mobula hypostoma; assembly: GCF_963921235.1. Taxonomy (NCBI): domain Eukaryota; kingdom Metazoa; phylum Chordata; class Chondrichthyes; order Myliobatiformes; family Myliobatidae; genus Mobula; species Mobula hypostoma. The sequence goes on along the minus strand of NC_086127.1, from coordinate 367,820 downwards.
AACATGAGGAAATGAATTGTAGCAGCAGAGATGTGGTTTTTGAGGAGGAAGCAAAGAATATCATGGACGAAATGAATATCTAAACGAGGATGTCATGAACAGAGCAAACACAAAAAGAGAAATAATATATGAGATCATGAAAAGGCAACGTAACTTCATTGGACATGTGATTAGGAAAGAGGAATTAGAATGCATGGTAATTATGGGAAAGATTGAAGGGAAGAAAGCAAGAAGAAGACAAAGACAAATGATGATGGAGACAGCAGCCAGAGAACTGGAAATGAATACCAATGAATTGATCCACTTGACCCGAAACAGGAGTGTGTGGGCCATGGCAGTCAAAGCTCAAACATCTAACCATAACATTGCACCCACCGTCTCCTCCCTCTCCCTGTCTCTTCCTCCCACTCTCACTCTCTCCCTCTTCTCTTTCTCCTCCACCTCTCTCTCTCTTCCTCCTACTCTCACTCTCTCTCTCTCTCGTTCTCCTCCCCCTCTCAATCTCTTCCCCCCTTCTGTCATCCTCTCCTTCTCTCCCTCTGTCTCTCCCCCCGTCCCAACCCCAAGGGCCTTCCGCCTCTCTCTACCCTCTCCGTTTCCTCATTCACCTCCCCCTCGTTCTCCCTTTGTGTGTGTGCCTCCATATCTTCCTCAATTTCTCCCTCATTCCCTCTCTCCCCTTCTCTTTCTCGATCTCCAACACTCCCTCTATCCCTGTCTCTCGCTCTCCCACTTTTCCACTCCCTTGGTCTCACTTCCCACCTCTCAGGCGACCTTCTCTGCTCCTTCCACCCTCTCTCCCTCCTCCGTCCCGCCGACCGCCTCTCCCCCTCTCCCCTTCCTTCTTCCTCCCCTCCCACCACACCCCTTTGACAACCATCCCCCCATCATTGAGCTAACCGGCTGCTGAGGCCGGCAAAGGTAACTCTAGGCGGGTCTTCGAAACAGGCGGCGGAGGTTTCCGCTGGGGTGGGCTGACTGTGGTGAGGTTCCCGGGGGGGCGGGGAGTGGTATGTCCTTGGCTGGGTGGTCACCACCGAGTGGGAACAAGCAGAGCCCACGGGAACCACACTGCGGGGGATTAACCTCATCCTCAACTGGGCTGGGAACATCTTAATTTAACGGCGTCGGTCGCTCTCATTATCTAGGTGTTGGTACTATTGGAATTAACTGTTCTTCATGCTTTAATAAAGTACTCATCAAATGAATGAGTTTTTTTAGCAAGATAGATAGAGTTAACGTGGATAGGCTTTTTCCATTGAGAGTGGGGGAGATTCAAACAAGAGGACATGAGTTGAGAGTTAAAGGGCAAAAGTTTAGGGGTAACATGAGGGGGAACTTCTTTACTCAGAGAGTGGTAGCTGTGTGGAACGAGCTTCCAGCAGAAGTGGCTGAGGCAGGTTCGATGTTGTTCGAAGTTAAATTGGATTGACACATATGTTTTGGTCTTGTTCTATATTGGAGCAGTTCTGGAAGTCAGTTTTTTTCAACAATTTCTAAAGCACTTAAAATTAATCTACAACCTAATAAATTAACTGTGCATTTCGAAATAACTTCTCAAAATATCCGCGGTATCTCTTTGTCTGACCAACATGTTATTGCATTTGTTACATTGATAGCTAGAAGGGCCATTTTGTTGAAGTGGAAGGATACATCAGCTCCAACTTTTGTCACAATGGTTCTCTCAAGTGATGCTATGTCTCAGTTTGGAGAAAATTAGAAGTCGAACCTTTGAACCTTTATTTGATTTTGAGAAAAGATGGGGCTCATTTCCTCGTCATTATCATTTGAGCTAATTGATAGATTTTTCCCACGATCTAACTGTAAATTTTTTTTTGGTATATTTTCTTCTTTTGCTGGCGGTTTGATGTTTATCTTTAGAAGCTTTTTGTATGACGCAGGGCTCCGGGGTTGAACACCAAAGGGTCTCGGCCTGAAACGTCGACTGTACCTCTTCCTAGAGATGCTGCCTGGCCTGCTGAGTTCACCAGCAACTTTGATGTGTGTGGGTTGAACACCTAATTTTTTTTTCTCACTTTTTCTGCTTAGTAGGTTTTTTTTGTTATCACAATTTTTTTTCAATCTTTAAGATAATGTCTTTTTTCAGACATTGTAAGTGTTGATACTTCAATGTATTCGTGTTATTTTTTTTGTATAATATAACAATAAAAAGATTTGGAAAGTAAGTAAAGTTAAATTGGATAGATATATGGACAGGAAAGGAATGGAGTGTTATGGGCTGAGTGCGGGTCGGTGGGACTAGATGAGAGTAAGAGTTCGGCACGGACTAGAAGGGCCGAGATGACCTGTATCAGTGCTGTAATTGTTATATGGTTAAATGGTTAAGAATCTATCTGTAGTTTCACGAACGAGCAATCGGTAGTTTAACGTGTACATTTGGCGCTATGTGGTGTTAGACCGCCGCCTACCGGTAGCAAAACGATATAACAGTTACAACTCGGTCTAACATCTTTCGGTTCTCATTGGCTCGGTGTGAATCGGGATCCGGTTCCATAATCACTGAAATTTGTTGTCTTTGCGGCAGCGGTACAACGCATAAACATAATAATTCTGAAAAACGATGAGGGGAATAGTTTAATATATAATAAATTAAATAAGTTATCCAAAAATAGAAGTATTAAGAAAGTCGTGAGGTGGCGTTCACGGGATCGGTGTCCGTTCAGAAATCTGACGGTAGAGGGGAAGAAGCTGTTCCTGAATCGCTGAGTGTGCGCCTTCGGGCTTCTGTACCTCCTTCCCGACGGTAACGAGGGGAAGACGGCATGTCCTGGGTGGTGGGGGTCCTGAGTGATGGACGCCGCCCTTTTCAGTCACCGTTCCCTGAAGATGTCCGGGATACTGCGGAGACGAGTACGTAAGATGGGGCTGACTAACCTTACGAGTTTCTGTACCTTATTTCGGTCCTGTGCAGCAGCCACCCCCCCCCCCCGACCCCCCCATACCAGGCGGTGATGCAGCCTGTCAGAATGCTCTCCGCAGTACAACCAGAAATTTGCGAGTGTTTTTGGTGTTAAACCAAATGTCCTCAAACTCCGAGTGAAATATAGCCGCTGTTCGTGACTTCCTGAGGCTGTGTCAGAATGTTGGGACCGGGTTAGATCCCGGAGATCTTGACACCCGGGAACTTGAAACTGCTCACTCTCTCCACTTCTGATCCCTCTGTGAGGATTGGGTATGTGTTCCTTCGTCCTACCCTTCCTGAAGTCCACAATCACCTCGTTCGTCTCACTGACATTGAGTGCCAGGTTGTTGCTGTGGTACCATTCCACTAGTTGGCATATCTCAGTCCTGTACACCCCCTCGTCACCACCTGAGATCCTGCCAACAATGAGTGTATCATCCGCAAATTTACAGATGGTATTTGAGCTCTGCCTAGCCACACAGTCATGTGTATAGAGAGAGTAGAGCAGTGGGCTAAGCACACACCCCTGAGGTGCGCCAGTGTTGATCGCCAGCGAGGAGCAGATGTTATCAGCAGTTGTGGTCTTCCGGTTGGGGATTCGAGGATCCAGTTGCAGAGGGAGGTACAGAGGCCCAGGTTCTGTAGCCTTTCATCCGGCATAGTCAGAATGACGGTGTTAAATGCTGAGCTGTGGTCAGTAAACAGCATCCAGACAGAGGTGTTTGTATTGATCAGGTGACCCAAGGCTGTGTGAAGACCCATTGAGATCACGTCTGCGGCGACAGGTCAATTGCAGCGGGTCCAGGCCGCTCCTGAGGCAGGAGTTGCTTCTGGCCAGGACCAGCCTCTCAAAGCATTTCATCACCGTAGGTGCGGGAGCTGCTGGACGATAGTCGCCGAGGCAGCTCACCCTGCTGTTCCTGGGCACTGGTATAATCGTCGCCCTCTTGACGCGGGCGGGCACTTCCGACTGCAGCGGTGAGGGATTGAAAATGTCTCCGGCCAGCCCCCCGCCGGATGGTTGGCGCCGGCGTTCAGAGCCCCCACCGGATACTCCACCGCCCTCCTGAACGACAGCCTGACGCTGCCCTCCGGGGCAGAGGCCACCGCGACGCCGGGATCCTGACCTCTGAAGCCTTATCCCCCCACCTTTCAAAGCGTGCATGGCAGGGAGAAGCACCGTGACGCTCGGCGTTGCCTTGGAGGAAGCAACGGCCTGCCGCAGAGGGCGTGCATCCGACTTCGCTCCCAACCTCGTCCGGGATGGTTCCGGCCTCCCTCCGCGAATCGTACTTGGCCTGGAACGCCAGGTGCTTATAGCGAGGGAAGGCCAAATTCCCCAGATGAGGAGGCGCCGACTGGAAGCGGATTGTAAAGCAGACATCAGTGCGTCTTTCGACCGGGCACTTCCTTATCTCGGGAACTTGGCCTTTGCTCGGTATAAAAGCGCCTGCTTCTGCAAAAAAAAATGGCCACCTTTCCTTTTCCTCTCGTTCCCTTGCTCTTTAATTTCGCGGGCTGTGTGCCCGTCTCTTTCTTTTAAACTTTCGAAGAGAGAAAAAAAAAGTGTGCCCGTGAAGCAGCAAGTTTCCAACCCAGTCTCGGACTCCGGAAGGAGCCCGCGGATCGAAAATCGCCCGAGGCGGCGGCACTTTGCGCTTGTGTGGCGTGCCCAGTCGGAGGCCCAGCTGGGAACATCTCAACTGGTGAACGTCGCTGTCGTTGTCCGTACGTTAGCGACTAGTTTGTAATATTGTCGAATATACACTCCGTGGTCACGTTATTGGGTACCTCCTCCTCCCAATAACGGGGCCGCTGAGTGTATTTTATCTATTTTCGTGGGCCTTCCGCTGCTGTCGCCTATCCACCTCACGGTTCGGCGGGCTGTGCGTTCAGAGATGCTCCCCCGCACCCGGCCGTCGTGACGGGCGGTCACCTGAGTTACTCAGACACGAGGAAATCCGCAGAGGCCGGAAATTCAAGCAACGCACATATACGCTGTCACCCTCCCGTCAGCTTGGACCAGTCTGGCCGTTCTCCCCTGACCGCTCCGTCAGTAGCTCCAGTTGAACCCCGTTTTACTGCGTGTTTCCCCCCCGAGCTGTCAGTATCACCATGTGCTCCTGTCCCCATTCCCGCTCTACTCCGGCCCCTGTATTACTGAGTAATCCGTCTCTCTTCTGCTTCTCGTTACTACCACTTGTCTCCTTGTGCTCCACCTATCATCCGCCTCTCTGTACATTGCTCAGTGTGTTTCAGTCCCGTGTTTTCACCTGTTTGTTGCCAGACTGTGCAGTCAGGACACTGGAGCAGGAATCCAATCTCACACCCAGTACTGTGCACGCAGTGCTATTAATGGAGTAGCAAATCCCAAGCTGCGAACAAAGTCGGCGTCAA
>NC_086127.1:315000-357500 GCF_963921235.1 Mobula hypostoma | reverse complement strand
GATCCCGCATTCTTTTGGCGGATGGAGCGCAGATGCTCGGCGAAGCGGTCTCCCAATCTACGTCGGGTCTCACCGATACACAGGAGGCCACACCGGGAGCACCGGACACAGTACGTGACCCCGACAGACTCACAGGTGAAGTGTCGCCTCACCTGGAAGGACTGTCTGGGGCCCTGAATGGTGGTGAGGGAGGAGGTGTCGGGGCGGGTGTGGCGCTCGTTCCGCTTGCGAGGAGGGGTGCCGGGAGGGAGATCAGTGGGGAGGGTCGAGCGGACAAGGGAGTCGCCTCGGGAGTGATCCCTGCGGGAAGCAGAGAGTCGGGGAGGTGAGGGAGGAAGGTGTGCTCGGTGGTGGGATCCCATCGGAGATGGCGGAAGTTATGAGGAGAACTTTTCACCTCGCATTCTCCCTCGCGGGGGCCCTTGCGCTGGTCTGCACTGCACTCTCCCTCTAACTGTGATACTTCACTCTGCATTCTCTGAATGCTTTACCCTGTGTTGCTGCAATGCCCCGACGTACGGAACTGATCTGTGCGGACGGAGTGTAAAATAAACAGTTTCAACAGCGGCCCTCCCCCCACTCCGGACACTTTTCCTGGACCGTACGGGGATAGGACGCTGAGGTTGCGGGACCATCTCTCCCTGCCTCCCTCCCTACTTCCCTCTCCCTCTCTCCCCGCCCCATCTTCTCCTCCCCCTCTCTATCCCTACTCTTTCCCTCACGGCCCGCTTCGCTCTCAAACACGCACCGACTGTCTTCCTCACTTCCTGCCCACCTCTCTCCTCCCCCCTTTTCTGACTCCTGCCTTCCTCACCCTCTACCCCCTTTCGCTACCCCTCTCTCCAACCTTTCTCCTCTTCCTGCCCCAGGACGCTGAGGTTGAAGGAACCGCCTGGATCTGAATTAATGGGGCAGCAGGGGCAGATGGGCAGAGTAGCCACGCCCTCTCCGGACCCCTGTGTTGTTCAGTTCCCTCGGAGAGCCGGACCAGGGACAGATGGGCTGAACGTACCCCCTCCAGCCTTTCTGCTCCCAGACCGTGAGGGAATCGGTATTTTTGTCTCCTCGGGGCCGAAGAGAGGGACGGGGGCGGGGGTGGAATCGGGATCCGGATTACAGCAGGCCCCCATAGCTCAGGGGTTAGAGCGCCTGGTCTGGTGAAGCAGGAGTTATGGGAATACCGAATGAGATTCAATAGGTTCCCGGCCACAATGTACGAGACCAACCCGGAACTCTGGGAGAGCCGGCGGGGGGTGGGGGGAGGTGAGGGGTAGAATGGGGATCTGCTGGGGCTCCCACTCACACACACCCCCGTCCCTCACTGAGGGCTCCTCGTACACACCGTCTCTGATTCGCCTTCAGTGTGTCACACAGTCTCTCCCTCTCAAACTCTCACCCCCCTGTCTCATTTCCTGCCTCCACTCTCTCTGGTTCCCCCCTCTCCTCCTCACTCTCTTTCTCCCATCCCCTGCCTCTCTCTCCACCTCTCCCCTCCCTCTCCCTCCCTCTCCCCCCTCTCTCTCTGTCTCCCCTCTCCGCTCTCTCTCCCTCTCTCTATCCCCTCTCCCTCCCTCTCTCCTCTCTCCCTCTCTCTCCCCTCTCCCCTCTCTCTCCCTCTCTCTATCCCCTCTCCCTCCCTCTCTCTCTCTCTCTCTGTCTCTCTCTCACACACACACACACACACACTTCCTCCCCTCCCTCCCCATTCTTCTTCTCACGCCTGCAAATCTGTTGGGGGGGGGTGTTGTTAATGAAATTTGATATTCTATTTATAAATGTTACAGGTGTGTAAAAGATGAGATAAAATGCAGAATGGACGGCTGTCCCGGAACGGCTGAGTGTGTTGTGGGTTGAGTCTCCCGCCACCTCCTCCTTGAAGCTGGCAAAGAGAGGTGGGGTGGGTTAGAGGTGACGGACTGATTCGTCCAGCCGTCCCGGGACGGAAAATGTTGAGGCTCCAGTTGGACTTGAACTCACGAACTCGTGGTTTAACAAGACCAGTGCTCTGATTCTTGAAACACACATCAAAGTTGCTGGTGAACGCAGCAGGCCAGGCAGCATCTCTAGGAAGAGGTGCAGTCGACGTCTCAGGCCGAGAGGGTGTGTTGCTTGAATTTCCAGCATCTGCAGAATTCCTGTTGTTTGCGTCTCTAATTCTTGAGCTACGGGGCTTCACCAACACATTCCCGCTCCTTAATCCCCTTCTCACGCTTCACAACTGGGAGTGACCGACAGAACCCGCAGCCTCTACCTGACCTACTTCATTGTGAGAGGTTTACAGTTCAAGTGGGAGGGACCTGTCTGTATATACGGGTTGTCAGGATGTCTCTCTCTCTCCCTCCCTCTCCCTCCTCCTCCCTCTCTCCCTCCCTCTCCCTCCCCCTCTCCCCTCCCCATCCACATCCCTCTCACCCCTTTTGGCCCCTCTCTCCTATCTACCCCCTCTCCAGCCGTCCCTCTTTCCACTTCCCTCTCTTATTTCCCCTCTACCCTCCCCTCTCTGCCCTCTCCTCTCCCACTCCCCTCTAGTTTCTCCTCACTTACCTCTCTCACTCCTCTCCCCTCTTCTCTCTCTGCTCTCAAATACGCACTGACTCTCTCTCCCTCCTTTTCTAACCCCTGCCCTGCTCTCTCTCTCTCCCTCTCTATTTCTCATCCCTCCCCTTTCTTTTTCTCTCGGCTCCTGTTTCTCTTCCTTCCCTGTCCCCCACCTCTCTCTCTCTCTCTCTCTCTCTCTCTCTCTCTCCGGTTCTTCCCTCCCTCCTTCTCAACGCCCCCCTCACTCTGACCACCTTTCCTGGACATACCTGGATACGGGGATAGGCCGGTGAGGTTGAGAAACCGCCTGGATCTGCATTAATGGGGCAGCAGGGACAGATGGGCCGAGTGGCCACGCCAGCTCCGGACCCTTGTGTTGTTCTCATCCCTCGGAGAGCCGGACCAGGGACAGATGCGCTGAATGACCCCCCCCCCCCCGAGCCTTTCTGCTCCCAGACGGTGAGGGAATCGGTATTTATGTCTCCTGGAGGTCGGTGGGAGGAGGGGGGAGCCGGGATCCGGATTACAGGAGGCTCCGTAGCTCAGGAGTTAGAGCACCTAGTCTGGTAAACCACGGCCAGAGACACAACCTCTTCCGGCAAAAATGTATGAAACCCGCCCCGAACTGGGAGAGTGGGAGGTGAGTGTGGGGGTGCAATGGGGACACTGGTGAGATTGCCCCTCACTCGTTCACTCTGTCATTTTCCATCCCTCTCAGACACACCTCCGTCCCTCACTCAGGTCTCCTCGTACACTCTCTCTCTCTCTCTCATTCCCCATCACTACCCCTCTCCCAAACTCTCCCCGTCTCTCTCACTCCCTGCCACCACTCTCTCTCTCGCTCCTCCCTCTTCGCCTCACTCTATTTCTTTCACTCCCTGCCTCTCTTTCACACTCACTTCCTGTTCCTTCTCTCCTTCCTTCCCCATTCTGGTTTTTCTCCCTCCTCCCCCCCCCCCGATTTCCCTCCATCTCGCCACGCAGGACACGCCCTCTTCTCTACCTTCTCTCTCTCTCTCTTTCTCCTTCCCCCACTCCCTCTCTCTCCCCTTCACTCCCTCTCTCTCTGTTTCTCTTCTCCCTCTCTCCCCATTGCAACCCTCCTTTCTCCTCCTCCCCGTCCCCTTTTCCTCTTTTTCTCCCGTCTTTCCCGTCCCCTCTCTTTCCATCCCTCCCTCCCTATCAACGTCCGTCACTCCAGACACCATTCCTGGACTTTACCGGGATAGGGAGAGAGGACGCTGAGTTGGAGAATCAGCCGCCATCTGAATGAATGGGTCAGCAGATAGACAGGGGCCGAGAGGCCTCCTTAGCTCAAGAACCTTGCGTTCTTCTGTTCCCTCCGAGGGCCAGACCGGGGCAGACGGTCAGAATGTCCCTCTCCTGTGTCCCTCCAATCCCAGACAGTGAGAGAGGGTCAGGAGATAGCGATCGGTGAGTATTCAGACTAATCAAGGGAGGAGAGAGAGGGAGAGGGGGTGAGAGTGTGAGAGTGTAGAGGGGGGAGAGAGAGACTGGGAGGGATAGAGTGAGAGAGGGAGAAAGAAAGGAGAGAACAACACAGAGGATGGGAGAGGAAACAGGCAGAGCATGGGACAGAGAGGAGAGGACAGAACATGAAAAGGGGAAAAGGAGAGAGTGCGGTGGGGGTGTTGGAGGACAGGAGAGAGGGAGACAAAATAATGAAGGTAGACAGTCAACAGCGATTGGGAGAGAGAGAGGAGGGAGGAGGAGAGGGAGTCGAAGCTGAATTGGAGAGGCCGGGAGAGGGAGGGAGTGAGGGTGGAGGGGTTAAAAAGGAACCAGAGGTGGAGCTGGGGATGCAACCGCTACCGTGAGTGAACAACAGGGGGCGTCAGGAGTCGGAGTGGCTCCGTGAGTCCAGCGTCAGATGTTTAACCTGATGGTCGGGGGTTCGAATCCCCCGTCCCCACCGGGGTCTGTCAGACTCCACACCTTTTCTTTCCCCCACCCCCACTCTCTCTCTCTCTCTCTCTCTCTCTCTCTCTCTATCATCCCCTCTAATTCAAATTTATTTACCTAATCCCATCCCCCTGGTCACGATCGCTCCGTTCCCTGCCTGTCCGTGTGGTTGTCTCGAAGCCTGTTAAATCATCTCCGCCCTATTTGCCTCCGCCATTTCCCCCCGGCAGCCCATAGCAGGCACCCAAACCCTTTCCGTGTAAATAAACTTGGCCCATAAAATCTCCTTTAAACACGCCCCCCCCCATCTCAAACCACGGCACTCTGAGATTTCAAAGTTCACGTTCAGAAAATATCAATTGTCAGAGTATGTTGACATGATTGTACAGTCTGGAGACTCGTCTCCCAACAAGCAGCCAGGAAACAAGGAAAACTAAATTACCCATGTTTAAAAAAAACAATAAAATATAAAACAACCCATTTTTTAAAAAGAGCGTCGACAACAATACAGAATGGACGGCTGTTCCCGAACGGCTGAGTGTGTTGTGTTGTTGGGGCTCCGGCGCCTTCTCCTTGACGGTAGGAAAGAGAGGTGGGGAGGGGTGGGGAGGGATAGAAACCAGTGACTGGTTTGTCCCCCTGTCCCTGTCCCTGTCCCGGGGTAAAAAGTTGAGGCTCCAGTCGGACTTGAACTCACGAACTCGTGGTTGAACAAGACCAGTGCTCTAACTCTTGAGCTACGGGGCCTCACCCGACACCGGCTTTCTCTCATCCCCTCTTCATCCCGACAACTGGGCCTCACCTCATGGAGAACGACGCCCGCCTGGCGCCCTTCACTCTCCGGGCTGCAGCTGAACTGGGCGCGACTGCTCCCAATATACAGACCGGTCAGGAGACTCACAAATCTGCCCTCGGGCTCCGAGCCAGCAGCCTCTACCCCGAATCAAATAACATGCCCTCCTCGCCTCACATTCTCCCTCGCCGGGGGGCGGGGGGGGCCTTGCTCTGGTCTGCACTGCACTCTCTCTGTGACTGTGACACTTGACTCTGCTCTCTCTGAATGCTTTACCCTGTGTTACTGCAATGTCTCGACGTACGGAACTGATCTGTGCGGACGGAGTGTAAAATAAACAGTTTCAACAGCGGCCCTCCCCTCACTCCGGACACTTTTCCTGGACGGTACGGGGATAGGACACTGAGGTTGAAGGACCATCTCTCTTTCTCTCCCTCCCTCCCTCCCTCGCTCCCTCCGCCCCATCTCCTCCTCCCCCTCTTTATTTCAACACTTTCCCTCACGGCCCGCTTCCCTCTCAAACACACAGTGACTCTCTCTCTCACTTCCTGCCCCCTCTCTCCCTCCTTTTCTGACTCCTGCCCTCTACTCCTCTACCCCCTCTCTCCAAACTTTCTCCTCTCTCTCCCTCCCTCCCTTTCTCCTCTTCCCCTCCCCTTTTCTTTTTCTCTCGCTCCCTCTCTCTGTTCCTTCCTTGTACCCCACCTCTCTCTCTCTCACTCTCTCTCTCTGTCTCTCTCCGGTTCTTCGCTCCCTCCTTCTCAAGGCCGCTCACTCTGGACTCCTTTCCTGGATGTTACCGGGATAGAGAGACAGGACGCCGAGGCCGAGGGACCACCTGGATCTGAATTAATGCGGCAGCAGGGAGAGATGGGCCGAATGGCCACACCCTCTCTTTCTCTCCCGCCCCCTGTCCTTCCATCCCTCCCTCCCTATCAACATCCGTCACTCCGGACACCATTCCTGGACTTTACCGGGATACAGGGATAGGACGCTGAGTTGGAGAATCAGCCGCCATCTGAATGAATGGGTCAGCAGATAGAGAAGGGCCGAGCGGCCTCCTTCGCTCCGGAACCTTGTGTTCTTCTGTTCCCTTGGAGGGCCAGACCGCGGCAGACGGTCAGAATGTCCCTCTCCTGTGTCCCTCCAATCCCAGACAGTGAGAGAGGGTCAGGAGAGAGGGATCAGTGAGTATTCAGACTAATCAAGGGAGGAGAGAGAGGGAGAGGGGGTGAGAGTGTGAGAGTGTAGAGAGGGGAGAGAGAGACTGGGAGGGAGAGAGTGAGAGAGAAAGAGAGTGAGAGAGAGACTGAGAGGGAGAGAGGGGGGAAGAGAGGGAGAAAGGGTGAGAAGGGCAAAGAGTGAGAGAGAGACTGGGAGGGATAGAGTGAGAGAGAGAGAAAGAGAGGAGAGAACAACACAGAGGATGGGAGAGGAAACAGGCAGAGCATGGGACAGAGAGGAGAGGACAGAACATGAAAAGGGGAAAAGGAGAGAGTGCGGTGGGGGTGTTGGAGGACAGGAGAGAGGGAGACGAAATAATGAAGGTAAACAGTCGACAGCGATTGGGAGAGAGAGAGGAGGGAGGAGGAGGAGAGGGAGTCGAAGCTGAATTGGAGAGTCCTGGAGAGGGAGGGAGTGAGGGTGGAGGGGTTAAAAAGGAACCAGAGGTGGAGGTGGGGATGCAACCGCTACCGTGAGTGAACAACAGGGGGCGTCAGGAGTCGGAGTGGCTCCGTGAGTCCAGCGTCAGATGTTTAACCTGATGGTCGGGGGTTCGAATCCCCCGTCCCCACCGGGTCTGTCAGACTCCACACCTTTTCTTTCCCCCACCCCCACTATCTCTCTCTCTCTCTCTATCATCCCCTCTAATTCAAATTTATTTACCTAATCCCATCCCCCTGGTCACGATCGCTCCGTTCCCTGCCTGTCCGTGTGGTTGTCTCGAAGCCAGTTAAATCATCTCCGCCCTACTTGCCTCTGCCATTTCCCCCCGGCAGCCCATAGCAGGCACCCAAACCCTTTCCGTGTAAATAAACTTGGCCCATAAAATCTACTTTAAACAGGACCCCCCCCCCCCCCATCTCAAACCACGGCACTCTGAGGTTTCAAAGTTCACGTTCAGAAAATATCAATTGTCAGAGTAAGTTGACATGATTGTACAGTCTGGAGACTCGTCTCCCAACAAGCAGCCAGGAAACAAGGAAAACTAAATTACCCATGTTTAAAAAAAAACAATAAAATATAAAACAACCCATTTTTTAAAAAGAGTGTCGACAACAATACAGAATGGACGGCTGTTCCCGAACGGCTGAGTGTGTTGTGCTGTTGGGGCTCCGGCGCCTTCTCCTTGACGGTGGGAAAGAGAGGTGGGGAGGGGTGGGGAGGGATAGAAACCAGTGACTGGTTTGTCCCCCTGTCCCTGTCCCTGTCCCGGGGTAAAAAGTTGAGGCTCCAGTCGGACTTGAACTCACGAACTCGTGGTTGAACAAGACCAGTGCTCTAACTCTTGAGCTACGGGGCCTCACCCGACACCGGCTTTCTCTCATCCCCTCTTCATCCCGACAACTGGGCCTCACCTCCTGGAGAACGACGCCCGCCTGGCGCCCTTCACTCTCCGGGCTGCAGCTGAACTGGGCGCGACTGCTCCCAATATACAGACTGGTCAGGAGACTCACAAATCTGCCCTCGGGCTCCGAGCCAGCAGCCTCCACCCCGAATCAAATAACATGCCCTCCTCGCCTCACATTCTCCCTCGCGGGGGGGCCTTGCGCTGGTCTGCACTGCACTCTCTCTGTGACTGTGACACTTGACTCTGCATTCTCTGAATGCTTTACCCTGTGTTACTGCAATGTCTCGACGTACGGAACTGATCTGTGCGGACGGAGTGTAAAATAAACAGTTTTAACAGCGGCCCTCCCCTCACTCCGGACACTTTTCCTGGACGGTACGGGGATAGGACGCTGAGGTTGCGGGACCATCTCTCCCTCCCTCCCTCCCTCCTTCCCTCTCCCTCTCTCTCTCCACCCCATCTCCTCCTCCCCCTTTCTATCCTTACTCTTTTCCTCACTGTCCGCTTCTCTCTCAGACACGCACTGACTCTCTCTCTCTCAGTTCCTGCCCCCTCTCTCCCCCCTTTCCTGACTCCTGTCCTCCTCTCTCTTTACCCCCTCTCGTTACCCCTCTCTCCACCTTACTCCCCTCCCTCTCTCTCTTTCTCTCCCTCCCTTTCTCCTCTTCCCCTCCCCTTTTCTTTTTCTCTCGCTCCCTCTCTCTGTTCCTTCCCTGTACTCCACCTCTCTCTCTCTCTCTTTCTCTCTCTCCGGTTCTTCCCTCCCTCCTTCTCAAGGCCGCTCACTCTGGACTCCTTTCCTGGTCGTTACTGGGATACAGAGACAGGACGCCGAGGCGGAGGGACCACCTGGATCTGAATGAATGGGGCAGCAGGGATAGATGGGCCGAGTGGCCACGCCCTCTCTCTCCCGTCCCCTCTCCTTCCATCCCTCCCTCCCTAACAACGTCCGTCACTCCGGACACCATTCCTGGACTCCACCGGTATAGGGAGATAGGACGCTGAGTTGGAGAATCAGCCGCCATCTAAATGAATGGGTCAGCAGATAGAGAGGGGCCGAGCGGCCTCCTTAGCTCCGGAACCTTGCGTTCTTCTGTTCCCTCGGAGGGCCAGACCGCGGCAGACGGTCAGAATGTCCTTCTCCTGAGTCCCTCCAATCCCAGACAGTGAGAGAGGGTCAGGAGAGAGGGATCAGTGAGTATTCAGACTGATCAAGGGAGGAGAGAGAGGGAGAGAGGGCTGAGAGTGTGAGGGAGAGACTGGGAGGGAGAGAGGGAAAGAGAGTCAAGTCAAGTCAAGTCACTTTTTATTGTCAGTTCATCTATAACTGCTGGTACAGTACACAGTAAAAAAACGAGACAACGTTTCTCAGGACCATGGTGCTACATGAAACAATACAAAAACTACACTGAACTATGTAAAACAACACAAAAATTACACTAGACTACAGACCTACCCAGGACTGCATAAAGTGCACATAACAGTGCAGGCATTACAATAAATAATAAACAAGACAACAGCCACAGTAGAGGGCAGTAGGTTGGTGTCAGTCCAGACTCTGGGTATTGAGGAGTCTGATGACTTGGGGGAAGAAACTGTTACAACATAGTCTGGTCGTGAGAGCCCGAATGCTTCGGTGCCTTTTGCCAGATGGCAGGAGGGAGAAGAGTTTGTATGAGGGGTGCGTAGGTGAGAGAGAGAGAGAGAGAGAGAGAGAGAGAGTGAGAGAGAGACTGAGAGGACTGAGAGGGAGAGAGGGGGGAAGAGAGGGAGAAAGGGTGAGAAGGGGAAAGAGTGAGAGAGAGCTGAGAGGTGAGAGAGAGACTGGGAGGGATAGAGTGAGAGAGAGAGAAAGAGAGGAGAGAACAACACGGAGGATGAGAGAGGAAACAGGCAGAGCATGGGACAGAGAGGAGAGGACAGAACATGAAAAGGGGAAAAGGAGAGAGCGCGGTGGGGGTGTTGGAGGACAGGAGAAATAATGAAGGTAAACAGTCGACAGCGATTGGGAGAGAGAGAGGAGGGAGGAGGAGAGGGAGTCGAAGCTGAACTGGAGAGGCTGGGAGAGGGAGTGAGGGTGGAGGGGTTAAAAAGGAACCAGAGGTGGAGGTGGGGATGCAACCGCTACCGTGAGTGAACAGCAGGGGGCGTCAGGAGTCGGAGTGGCTCCGTGGGTCCAGCGTCAGATGTTTAACCTGATGGTTGGGGGTTCGAATCCCACGTCCCCACCGGGGTCTGTCGGACTCCGCACCTTTTCTTTCCCCCACCCCCCACTATCTCTCTCTCTCTTTCTCACCGTCTCTCTCTCTTCCTCTCCCTCTCCCTCTTGTCTCACTCTGTGTTGCTCTCTAATTCAAATTTATTTACCTGATCCCATCCCGCTGTTCACGATCCCTCCGTTCCCTGCCTGTCCGTGTGGCTGTCTCGAAGCCTGTTAAATCATCTCCGTTCCATCCACCTCCGCTATTTCCCTCCGGCAGCCCATTCCAGGCAGCCACCCCTGTCCGCGTAAGCAAGCTTGCCCCAAAAAATCACCTTTAAACGCCACCCCCCTCCCCAGCTCAAAGCACGGCACTCTTGAGATTTCAAAGTTCACGTTCAGACAATATCAATTGTCAAAGTATGTTCCCGAACGGCTGAGTGTGTTGTGTTGTTGGGGCTCCGGCGTCTTCTCCTTGACGGTGGGAAAGAGAGGTGGGGAGGGGTGGGGAGGGATAGAAACCAGTGACTGGTTTGTCCCCCTGTCCCTGTCCCTGTCCCGGGGTAAAAAGTTGAGGCTCCAGTCGGACTTGAACTCACGAACTCGTGGTTGAACAAGACCAGTGCTCTAACTCTTGAGCTACGGGGCCTCACCCGACACCGGCTTTCTCTCATCCCCTCTTCATCCCGACAACTGGGCCTCACCTCATGGAGAACGACGCCCGCCTGGCGCCCTTCACTCTCCGGGCTGCAGCTGAACTGGGCGCGACTGCTCCCAATATACAGACCGGTCAGGAGACTCACAAATCTGCCCTCGGGCTCCGAGCCAGCAGCCTCCACCCCGAATCAAATAACATGCCCTCCTCGCCTCACATTCTCCCTCGCCGGGGGGCGGGGGGGGCCTTGCTCTGGTCTGCACTGCACTCTCTCTGTGACTGTGACACTTGACTCTGCTCTCTCTGAATGCTTTACCCTGTGTTACTGCAATGTCTCGACGTACGGAACTGATCTGTGCGGACGCAGTGTAAAATAAACAGTTTCAACAGCGGCCCTCCCCTCACTCCGGACACTTTTCCTGGACGGTACGGGGATAGGACACTGAGGTTGAAGGACCATCTCTCTTTCTCTCCCTCCCTCCCTCCCTCGCTCCCTCCGCCCCATCTCCTCCTCCCCCTCTTTATTTCAACACTTTCCCTCACGGCCCGCTTCCCTCTCAAACACACAGTGACTCTCTCTCTCACTTCCTGCCCCCTCTCTCCCTCCTTTTCTGACTCCTGCCCTCTACTCCTCTACCCCCTCTCTCCAAACTTTCTCCTCTCTCTCCCTCCCTCCCTTTCTCCTCTTCCCCTCCCCTTTTCTTTTTCTCTCGCTCCCTCTCTCTGTTCCTTCCTTGTACCCCACCTCTCTCTCTCTCTCTCTGTCTCTCTCCGGTTCTTCGCTCCCTCCTTCTCAAGGCCGCTCACTCTGGACTCCTTTCCTGGATGTTACCGGGATAGAGAGACAGGACGCCGAGGCCGAGGGACCACCTGGATCTGAATTAATGCGGCAGCAGGGAGAGATGGGCCGAATGGCCACACCCTCTCTTTCTCTCCCGCCCCCTGTCCTTCCATCCCTCCCTCCCTATCAACATCCGTCACTCCGGACACCATTCCTGGACTTTACCGGGATACAGGGATAGGACGCTGAGTTGGAGAATCAGCCGCCATCTGAATGAATGGGTCAGCAGATAGAGAAGGGCCGAGCGGCCTCCTTCGCTCCGGAACCTTGTGTTCTTCTGTTCCCTTGGAGGGCCAGACCGCGGCAGACGGTCAGAATGTCCCTCTCCTGTGTCCCTCCAATCCCAGACAGTGAGAGAGGGTCAGGAGAGAGGGATCAGTGAGTATTCAGACTAATCAAGGGAGGAGAGAGAGGGAGAGGGGGTGAGAGTGTGAGAGTGTAGAGAGGGGAGAGAGAGACTGGGAGGGAGAGAATGAGAGAGAAAGAGAGTGAGAGAGAGACTGAGAGGGAGAGAGGGGGGAAGAGAGGGAGAAAGGGTGAGAAGGGGAAAGAGTGAGAGAGAGCTGAGAGGTGAGAGAGAGACTGGGAGGGATAGAGTGAGAGAGAGACAAAGAGAGGAGAGAACAACACAGAGGATGGGTGAGGAAACAGGCAGAGCATGGGACAGAGAGGAGAGGACAGAACATAAAAAGGGGAAAAGGAGAGAGCGCGGTGGGGGTGTTGGAGGACAGGAGAGAGGGAGACAAAATAATGAAGGTAAACAGTCGACAGCGATTGGGAGAGAGAGAGGAGGGAGGAGGAGAGGGAGTCGAAGCTGAATTGGCGAGGCCTGGAGAGGGAGGGAGTGAGGGTGGAGGGGTTAATAAGGAACCAGAGGTGGAGGTGGGGATGCAACCGCTACCGTGAGTGAACAGCAGGGGGCGTCAGGAGTCGGAGTGGCTCCGTGAGTCCAGCGTCAGATGTTTAACCTGATGGTCGGGGGTTCGAATCCCCCGTCCCCACCGGGGTCTGTCAGACTCCACACCTTTTCTTTCCCCCACCCCCACTCTCTCTCTCTCTCTCTCTATCATCCCCTCTAATTCAAATTTATTTACCTAATCCCATCCCCCTGGTCACGATCGCTCCGTTCCCTGCCTGTCCGTGTGGTTGTCTCGAAGCCAGTTAAATCATCTCCGCCCTATTTGCCTCCGCCATTTCCCCCCGGCAGCCCATAGCAGGCACCCAAACCCTTTCCGTGTAAATAAACTTGGCCCATAAAATCTACTTTAAACACGACCCCCCCTCCCATCTCAAACCACGGCACTCTGAGGTTTCAAAGTTCACGTTCAGAAAATATCAATTGTCAGAGTATGTTGACATGATTGTACAGTCTGGAGACTCGTCTCCCAACAAGCAGCCAGGAAACAAGGAAAACTAAATTACCCATGTTTAAAAAAAAACAATAAAATATAAAACAACCCATTTTTTAAAAAGAGCGTCGACAACAATACAGAATGGACGGCTGTTCCCGAACGGCTGAGTGTGTTGTGTTGTTGGGGCTCCGGCGCCTTCTCCTTGACGGTGGGAAAGAGAGGTGGGGAGGGATAGAAACCAGTGACTGGTTTGTCCCCCTGTCCCTGTCCCTGTCCCGGGGTAAAAAGTTCAGGCTCCAGTCGGACTTGAACTCACGAACTCGTGGTTGAACAAGACCAGTGCTCTAACTCTTGAGCTACGGGGCCTCACCCGACACCGGCTTTCTCTCATCCCCTCTTCATCCCGACAACTGGGCCTCACCTCCTGGAGAACGACGCCTGCCTGGCGCCCTTCACTCTCCGGGCTGCAGCTGAACTGGGCGCGACTGCTCCCAATATACAGACCGGTCAGGAGACTCACAAATCTGCCCTCGGGCTCCGAATCAAATAACATGCCCTCTTCGCCTCACATTCTCCCTCGCCGGGGGGCCCTTGCTCTGGTCTGCACTGCACTCTCTCTGTGACTGTGACACTTGACTCTGCTCTCTCTGAATGCTTTTCCCTGTGTTACTGCAATGTCTCGACGTACGGAACTGATCTGTGCGGACGGAGTGTAAAATAAACAGTTTCAACAGCGGCCCTCCCCTCACTCCAGACACTTTTCCTGGACGGTACGGGGATAGGACACTGAGGTTGAAGGACCATCTCTCCCTCCCTCCCTCCCTCCTTCCCTCTCCCTCTCTCTCTCCGCCCCTCCGCCCCACATCCCTACACTTTCCCTTATGGCCCGCCTCGCTCTCAGACACGCACTGACTCTCTCTCTCTCTCTCACTTGGACTTCCTGCCCCCTCTCTCCCCCCTTTCCTGACTCCTGTCCTCCTCTCTCTTTACCCCCTCTCGTTACCCCTCGCTCCACCTTACTCCCCTCCCTCTTTCTCTTTCTCTCCCTTTCTCTTCCTTCCCCCCCCTTTCTTTTTCTTTCACTCTCTCTCTCTCCCTTCCCTGTACACCCCACACCCCCCCCCGTCTCTCCCGTTCCTCCCGTCCCTCTCTCCGGACCCCCTTCCTGGACATGACAGGGATGCGGGGGCCCTGGGTTCGAATACCACGAGATATTCCGGCTAAACTCACCCCCAAACTCCGGGAGACGAGGGAGGGGGGCGGTGGGAGTGGGGTGCAATGGGGGCACTAATGAAACTCCCCTTCACGCATTTACTCTGCCATCTCCCTCCCACTCACACAACACTCCCCCGCCCCGTCCACCCCCACCCGTCACTCACTGAGGGCTCCTCGTTCATACTCTCTCTCTCTCTCTCTCTCTCTCTCTCTCTCTCTCTCTCTCTCTCTCTCTCTCTCATTCTCCATCAGTCTCACACTCTCTCCCTCTCAAACTCTCCCATGCTCTCTCAGTTCCTGCTTCCACTCTCACTCTCTCTTTCTTCTCCGCCTCACTCTCTTTTTCTCACTCGTAGCCTCTTTCTTCTCCTCTCCCTTCTCTCTCACACACTCTCTTCCTGACCCCTCTTTCCCTCATTCCCCATTATTTTTTTGTCACTCCTCCCCCACTCTCGATTTCTCCCCATCTCACCATGCAGGACACGCCCCTTTTCATTGCTCCGTCTTCTCTCCCCCCCCCCGTCCCTCTCTCTCTCCCTCTCTCTCCCTCTATCCGCTTTCTCCTCTCCCGCTCTTTCTCATTTTCAACCTTCCTTTCTCCTCCTCCCCTGCTCGCTCTTCTGCCCTGTCCTTCCCTTCCTCCCTCCCTCTCTCTTTCCCTCCCTCCCCCCTTATTCCTTTCCTCCCGGGGACGTGAATGGGAATTGGACGCTCAGCTTCCATCTGAATGGATGGGTCAGCCGCGAGGGAGAGGGGCCGAATGGCTACATTCGCTCAAGAAAGTTGGGTTTTTCTGTTCCCTTGACAGGGGCGGGAATGTCTCTCTCCTGAGTCTTCCCGTCAGACAGAGTGAGGTAACGGGAGAGAGGAGAGAAAAGAGAGAAAGAGGGAGCGAGAGAGAGGGACGGGTAGAGAGGCAGGGGATGAGAGAGAGAGAGAGAGAGAGGGAGAGGGAGGGAGAGGGAGAGAGAGAAGGGAAAGTGAGAGAGAGGGATGGGTAGAGAGGCAGGGGATGAGAGAGAGAGAGAGTGAGGGAGGGTGGGAGCGAGAAGAGAGAGGGAGAGGGAGAGAGAGGAGGGGGAGAGGGAGAGAGAGGGATGAGAGAGAGAGAGGGAAAGAGAGAAGGGAAAGGGAGAGAGGGGTGAAAGAGAGGGAATGAGAGGAGGGAGAGGAGAGAGTTCAAACAGACTTGGAGAGGGGGAGTGGGAGAGTTCGAAGGAGAGGGACAGGGAAATAGCTCGCCACTACCCGGAGGCTCCAAGTCAAGTCCTGGTCCTGGCGGTCTGTGATTCCTGTCCTACCCGCTTGTCTGAATCCCTTCTCTGCCCCTTTCGCCTCTAGCCCTCGTCTGCAGCCCCCGCCTGCAGGTCGGATTAGTTCCATCACCGGAGTTGGATAGGTTCCGTCTGGTGTGTTTTCGTGTTGGTATTGTCTTGTCTTGTCCTCGGCTCCGCGGTTTAAGTCAGGCCGTCTTCTTGTTGCCCCGTGGAACGTCATGAGTCCCGGCCCTATGTCCTGTACCCAAGGAGGGGTCCCGGCTCTCCGTTCTGTGTGTGAGTCCCGGCCCTATGTCATGTACCCAAGGAGCGGTCCCGGCTCTCCGTTCTATGTGTGAGTCCCGGCCCTATGTCCTGTACTCAAGGAGGGGTCCCGGCTCTCCGTTCTGTGTGTGAGTCCCGGCCCTATGTCCTGTACCCAAGGAGCGGTCCCGGCTCTCTGTTCTGTGTGTGAGTCCCGGCCCTATGTCCTGTACCCAAGGAGCGGTCCCGGCTCTCCGTTCTGTGTGTGAGTCCCGGCCCTATGTCCTGTACCCAAGGAGCGGTCCCGGCTCTCCGTTCTGTGTGTGAGTCCCGGCCCTATGTCCTGTACCCAAGGAGGGGTCCCGACTCTGTGTTCTGTGTCTCTGTCCATGGTTCCATGTACCTGCTCTCCCGAGACCGAGGCTCTGTGTTCACATGTTGCTCCTCTCCCTAGCCCATGTCATGTCCGTGCCTGGTTCTGGGGTCCGAGCCCGAGGCAAGACCCAGGTACTGGGTCCCTGCCCAGTCTGTGGCTCGGAGTCCATACCCTAGCCTCTTCATGTCTACTCTAGTTCTGGGAGCCGATTCCGAGTCCAATCCCAGACCCTTGGTCCCAGCCTGGTCGTAGTCCTTGGTCCTTATCCAGTTCACTATTTCCTGCTTCTGTCTTGCTCCCCTGGTATCGAACAATAAACTAAATCTAAGTAACCTCACAAGATGTGTCTCCCAATGCCCCACCACTGTGGCTGTATCTGCCTCCGGCGTTTCCCAGCGGCACTGCGTTCCGCGCACCCACCCGTTCCGTGTAAGCAAACTTGCCCCATAAAATTTCCTTTAATCACCGCGCCCCCCCCCCCCCCGTCTCAAACCCCGGTACTCTGGGATTTCAAAGTTCAAATTCAAAGAATATTAATTATGGAAGTCCATTATACATCATACAATCTTGAGATTCGTGTCCTTACAAGCGGCCGCGAAACAAAGAAACCCAAAACAACCCTTAAGAGTAAAATTACTCATTTTAAAAAAGGAAAACGGTCGACAATATTCCTTCTAATTTATAATGATCGGTATGCACAAAAATCTTGCGCTGTGCGATTTTATTTTTTGCCCCGGTGACAACAACACGTGCGCTCTGCATTTTTAATGGAGAGGTATTTGTAACGCAGGTTGGTCAAATCGAAATGTGTAATGTTAGGAAGCTCCGCCTGCGGTGGGATGAAGACGAAGTTAACCGATTTTTTTAAAAAACCTGTCTTGAACCAAAAATTGAGCCATTTAATCGTTTATTTGCAAAAATTAATAGCTGCCTTCGAGCGGTCGTATTTTTCTCTTCCCTGTCGAACTTACAATTTTTCTAATGTGATATCTAATAAGGTGAGTTTGGTCGACTTCAAATAGTTTGTGCTGTTATGATATTCAGTAATAGAAGTCATACATTCTAAAAGCAAAAAGAAAGGGCATTTGGCGAGAACGAGGCGTGTTTGACCCAGACACGGACATGCGAGAGTAACGCAGCAAACTATTAGAAACTAAAGATATAAGCGGGTAAAAGTGGGGTTAGTAGTGAGGGTCTGTACCCTACTTAGTTGAAATCCTCAGGGCGAAACCCCGGGAGGAGAGACAGTGTCGATAAACGGGTTATTAAAGCCACGGCTATAACACGCAGCAGCTGTGACGAGACAATATCGGCAGAGCCGCGTGTCCGAGATCTCTACCGTGTAACCGGGAATTAGTTCTGTTAAATCACACCAAGGGATTTGGTCAGGGTTTTTTTTTGGTATAAGTTTGTGAATCCACTTTACGTGGATGATCAACTATTTCATCCGACGAAACAAGAGACAAGATGACCACCCACCCGAGTTCGGAGAACCAGCGGGGGGACGAAATGTTTCAGCACGCAGAGGATTCAATAGGGTTTGGATGTGTAAGTTTATTTCTCATTCGAAGGACCCGAATTTGATTTTCTGCGAGAACTGGTTACTTTTGCAAAGACTTTGATAAGTCACTGAACGCAATCTACTTTCTTTAAAAGTTGCGATGCTGGAGAATCGGTCGTAAAGGAGTTAAACATAGAACAGAGACCGTAGAAATCTGCAGCACATTACAGGCCCTTCGGCCCACAGTGTTGTGCCGACCGTGTAACCTACTCTAGAGACTGCTCAGAATTTCCCTACCGCATCGCCCTCTATTTTTCTAAACTCCACGTACCTATCTGAGAGTCTCTTAAAAGACCCTATTGTATCCACCTCCACCACCGCCGCCGGCAACCCATTCCACGCACTCACCATTCTCCGTGTGAAAAACTCACCCCTGACATCCCTCTGTACCTATTTCCAAGCACCTTCAAACTGTGCCCTCTCGTGTTAGTCATTTCAGCCCTGGGAAAAAGCCTCTCATTTGTAATGACCAGTGGGCGCTGCAGTCTTGTGCTGTGGGATATTTTTATTTGTAATGACCAGTGGGCGCTGTAGTCTTGTGCTGTGGGATATTTTTTTCACAACCGGTGAGAACAACTTGTGAGCACTGAATTTTACACATGGAAGTATTCATTTTAACAGAATTTAACTCCTGTCAAATTCTCCAGCGACCTCTGCATCGTGACAATACACGCGGGTAACACCAGCTTCCGAACTGCACGTAAATATTTCCCGTAGCCGCATGTTCCTGACCTCATGCACTCTCGTTGTAACAGTTTCCACTGTTTCATTGAGCCTTCCCGCTTTCAATGGACCGGCTGTTCTTTTGCGCTTCACGCCATTTGCTACTTCGGAATTCGACACGGTGAATCAATAATTTCTTCAATAAAAACAGTATAAATCAGCCGGTTCTAAAATCTGCAGAGATATCATCGCAAATCCACCGTCCGCGCCAGAACCCGGAAAGGGAAATGTGATTGTGTATGATCGTGAAATGAACTTCATACGCCGACGGGGTCGAGGGTGACGACCTTTTGTGCGGAGTTTAAATTCCTGCGTGCACGAGCCCAGTAAACACTGTCAATTTAACCCATGCAATCCCAGGCATACAGATGCCAGGTAATGATGTTTAAAAATATCATTCCCCTCAGAATTACATGCCTCTCATTATCCTGGTTCATGGGGGAAAACACACAAGCCGGGCCTGATCAACCCTGGCTGGGTCACCTCGGGCAGGGTGTCTAATGATTAAAGACACGAAACACCCAACGATCCCAGGATGCATTACCGATGATGTGTCGCAGTGCACACCCGGTTCGTAAACGAACTGGTGTCGGACCACGATAATAAAAGGCACGGGCCAAATTAGCCTGGTTTCACCACACGAACCTATCCGCCATTGCACCTCATACCTCACCACTCAAAACTCCGCAGCCTTACCTCTCCCAGCAACACATTTACATCAGCCAGCCCAACACGCAAACCTAATCCTAAAGTCCAAGGGGGCACACATCCCCGACAAACCCTAGGCACATCCCGATTAACCCTGGCCACACCCCGACAAACCCTAGGCACATCCCGATTAACCCTGGCCACACCCCGACAAACCCTAGGCACATCCCGATTAACCCTGGCCACACCCCGACAAACCCTAGGCACATCCCGATTAACCCTGGCCACACCCCGACAAACCCAACGACCTGTGTCAGTAGGGGCAAGATCCAAGAAAGGCAAGTGTTGGACCTGGTTAATGAAGGCGTGGGCCAGATCAAAGTGGCAGGGTTGCGTGATATTGAATCTCAAGTGACGAGATCAAAAAGCACAAGAGGGCTGATTCACCCACTGCCCGAAAATGCTGAGGCCCCAGTGAGATTCGAACTCACGACCCCTGGTTTACAAGACCAGTGCTCTAACCCCTGAGCTATGGAGCCTCCTTGTACAGTCGCCTCCTGACTCCACCTGTTATTGTTCTGGAGATCTGGGTATGACCTGCATTGATAACGATTGCCTGAATTCAGGTTGAATTCAGCCACACTCAGGTTGGAGGAACAACACCTTATATTCGGTCTGGGTAGCCTCCCACCTGATGGCATGAACATTGACTTCTCTAACTTCCGTTAATGCCTCACCTCCCCCTCGTACCCCATCCGTTATTTATTTATTTATCATTTTTTTTTCTCTCTCTCCTTTTTCTCGCTCTGTCCCTCTCACTATACCCCTTGCCCATCCTCTGGGTTTCTCCCCCTCCCCCTTTTCCTTCTCCCTGGGCCTCCTGTCTCATGATCCTCTCATATCCCTTTTGCCAATCACCTGCCCAACTCTTGGCTCCATCCCTTCCCCTCCTGTCTTCCCCTATCATTTCGGATCTCCCCCTCCCCATCCCACTTTCAAATCTCTCACTAGCTCTTCTTTCAGATAGTCCTGACGAAGGGTTTCGGCCCGAAACGTCGCCTGTACTTCTTCCTAGAGATGCTGCCTGGCCTGCTGCGTGCACCAGCAACTTTGAGGTGTGTTGCTTGGAATTAGAGCATCTGCAGAATTCCTGTTGTTTGCCTGAATTCCGAACGGGTTGGAGATTCAGAAGGTGGAGGGGGAAGGACCGTCCCAAATGTAGAGGGAGTTCAGGAGATCCACTCCGGCATAGCGAGGGGTGTGTGTGTGTCTGGGGAGGGGGTGGAGATTGGGGAAAAAACATGCCGTTCTGCCCATCTCCTGCCTGCCCGTCCGGTTGCTTGTTTCTGCCGACACCCTCGGCCTGCGTCAACCGTGCACCCCTCTACACCTCTCCTCAGGCAGATGCCCCCTTGAACTGTGATACCGTGCCCACCTATGGCTGCTGGACAGATCCCACACCCACCCTCTCAGTGGGAAGAGTAGATTTGCTTCCTTTCTCACGTTTACACCGAGACACCCCGTGAGGTGTGACGTCAGCGCGGCGGGGATTGGGCTGGGGGGCGGGGGGGGGGCAGCCCGCAAGAGTCGCCACGCTTCTCTGGCGCCGATGTGACCCAAACTGGTTCGTCTCCGGGCGGCGGGAGGAAACCGGAGCACCCCGGAGGAAACCCCACGTGGTCACGGTGGGGGACGGAGAAAGCAAAGGGGGAACTGAACCCCAACCGGTATGTCCCCGTCCGAAGCCGAGGGTCACCGGAGTACAGACCGTCTTGGGGCGAGAGGACTCAGTACGTGGGAGGGAGGGAGAAATAGGGGTGGGGGCCGGGCTTTTTGCTGTCGTCAGTGTGGTTCTGCCAAGCAGCGTGAGTAGGAAGTCAGCGTTGAACCCGACGTAGGACTGCCTTCAGGACCCCGGCTCCGGGTTTCTCCTCCTGCTGAAGGGTCTCGGCCCAAAACATGGACTCGTGGCTCCCCGCCACAGACGCTGCCCGACCTGCTGAGTTTCGTCCGCGTTCCACACATGGGGCGGAGACACGTCTCTTGCAAAGGAGGTGAGGTGTTAGTCACTCCTCTGCGGACCACCCTCGGGTAAGGTGTGCCCAGGTATATCCTGGTTGTGTCCCAGTGGAAAATGTTGAGGCCCCAGTGAGATTTGAACTCACGACCCCTGGTTTACAAGACCAGTGCTCTAACCCCTGAGCTACGGAGCCTCCTTGTACAGTCGCCTCTCAACTCCGCCTGTTCTTCTGCTGGAGATCTGGGTGCGACCCGCAGCCCTGAACTCTGAACGGGTTGGAGGTTCGGAAGGGGGGAAGGACTGCTCCCAATCAGGGCTGCAGTGCTAGCCGGAGCGCGTCCCGCACCTCTATAAGTAAGAAAGCCGAAATAAACAAGCTCATTAATTTGGTGCCGCCCAGGGTGAGTTGAGTATCTCAGAAACCGCTGGTGTCCTGGGATTTTTATGCACAGCAAACTCTGGAGTTTGCGAAGAATGGTGTAGAAAACAAAAAAAAAAACAACATCCAACGAGTGGATTTAACAAGATGTATTCGCTCACAGAACAGCCGCTCGCTGGATGCTTTCTCTGTTTTTGGCACCATTCTTTGTAAACTCCAGAGTCCGTTGTGTGTGAAAATCCCAGGAGATCAGCAGTTTCTGAGATGCTCAAATCACCCTGTGCGGCTCCTAATTCATTAGCTTGTTTATTTCGTTTTTTTTATTTCAGAGGAGCCGGATGCGTCCCAATGTGCAGGGAGTCCGGGAGGTCCACACCGGCATTAGCCGAGAGGAGCAGGTCGGCTGGAAGGGCCAGGAACAGCGACGGTCCTGGGGCTGGAGGACGGCGTGCCGTGAGTGGGAGGGAAGGAGAGGGGCGTGTTCCTCTGTCGCTGCTTTGTTGCCTGTCCCGCTCCCAGTTGCTGTCCAAAGGTTCACTTATCATTGAGGTATGCAACTCTGAAATCCTTCTTCTCCAGATAGCCACAAGGCCAAGAAAGAAAAAAGTACAATCGTCAGACCCCAAATACCCCCCACTGTCCAGAAAAAAACCGAACAACCCCAGCCCCCGTGACCGCGCAGATTTCCGTCCGTTACCCCGGTTTTCTGCAGCAGCCCAGAGACGTACCGTTCAGTAGGTTCACTGGTCGCCGTAAATCGTCCCGTGATGAGGCTAGGGTTCAATAAGGTGGGTCGATGGCTCTTTGGGACGGAAGGGCCTGTTCCGAGTTCAAAGGTCAAAGGTCCAATTTAATGTCAGAGAAATGTATACAATATACATCCTGAAACGCTTTTCTTTCATAACACATCCACGAAAGCAGAGAAGTACCCCAAGAATGAACGACAGATGTACATGAAAATCCTAAAGTCCCCGCGTAGCTCCCCTCTCTCCCGAGCGTTAGCGTCAGCGAGCAACAATCCCCCTCCCCCCACCGGCAAAAACAAAACATCGGCACCCATCACAGAGCAATTCACTCAGGGTGAGCAAACCAATAGCAAAGACACAGACTTGCGATTGCCCCAAAGACTTCGCCTTGTACCCGGTATTCGACATACCACAGGCTCTCTTTCTCTCTCTCCCTAATAAGAGAGAAGGAGCTGTCTCCGTTTCACAGCGAGCCGGGAGACATAACAAGCAACTCGCTGGTTTACGATGTTAGAAGTCTGTAACGTCGCTTTCTCCCGAAATGTGCGCCCACAGATCTCGGGTCTCCGGGCTCACAGCCGCAGATGCGCCAACTCCCCCAACCCCACACGGGTCTGCTGCCGTGACATCGACCCTCGAGCCCCGAGATCCTAGGCTTCCAAATCCAAGCCGGACTCTCAGGCCGGACCCCTGGCGTGCCGAACAACAACGGCCAGTCCTGAAACGCCGAGAGCGGGTCCCGTTTCCGCAAAGAACCAAAGTCAGCGTGTAACTCCGGGTCAGGGTCTTCGAAAGAACCCTGGAAGGGAAAAATAAAGGTATTAAAGATGGAAATAGAGCTGTTGCCGAAAAAGGAGTCGCCGTTTAGCGCCATCTCCTTGTCCCGCATTTCTACCTCCCCAGCATTGTATCCCAGCGGTCCAATATGCATTCTTGCCTCCTTTTGCTTTTCATATACCTGAAAGAAATCTTCTGGTATCATTTTCGATATTATTGACTAGCTTACCTTCTTGTCCCCACCTTATGTTTGAGATACCTTCCATTGGTTTTTAAACGTTTTCCAATCTTCTAACTTCTGGCTAATTTTTGCTCTATTATACGCCCTCTCTTTCGCTTTTATGTCGGCTTTGACTCCACTTGTCAGCCACAGTCGCATCATCCTGCCGTGAGAATACTTCCTGTTCTTTGGGATGTATCTTGTTTCCGCGGCCGGGACGAGGTCGATGCGCTTGGCAGAGGATGGCGCCCGGGAGGCTGTATCGGAGGGGCTGGTCGGAGGCTTGAAGTTTTCAGACGGATGGAGTCAATGTCGGCTGGGATCGGCTGCTTCCAAGGCATCGGCAAGTTGACGTTGCCTGGAGGTTTACGGCAGGGAATTTCTCCCTTTTGCCGCATGCTATCTGGGACTCGGGAGTCGATCGACTCGGGGACTTTGAGACTTTTTTTTTTACCGTGCCCATGGTTTGTTCTTCATCAAATTATGGTATTGTTTTGGACTGCTGTAACTATATGATATAATTATGTGGTTCTGTCAGTGTTAGTCTTTGGTTTGTCCTGTTTTCTGTGATATCACTCCGGAGAAACATTGTATCATTTCTTAATGCATGCATGCATTTCTAAATGACAATAAAAGAGGACTGAGTGTTCTCATAATCTAAATCTAAATCTATTTTTGCACCTTCTTTATAGCCCCAGAAACTCCAGCCTTTGCTGTTTAACCATCATCCCTGCTAGTGTTCCCATTCCAATCAATTCTGGCTAGCTCCTCTCTAATTCCCTTCAGATTATTCCCTCTGTAATGACCTTTACTCCACCATAGCATCGATATATCCGACTTTAGCCTCTCCCTCTCAAATTACGGAGTGAATATGAACATATTATGATCACTGTCTCCTAGTGTATACCCAAGTCAGCGTGAGTTCATCAGTCTGATGGTCTGGTGGAAGAAGTTGTCCCGGGGCCTGCTAGTCCTGGCTTTTATGCTGTGGTACCGTTTCCCGGATGGTAGCAGCTGGAACAGTTTGTGGTTGGGGTGCCCGGGTCCTCGATTATCCTTCGGGCCCTTTTTACACACCTGTCTCTGTAAATGTCCTGAATAGTGGGAAGTCCACATCTACAAATGCGCTGGGCTGCCCACACCACTCTCTGCAGAGTCCTGCGATTGAGGGAAGTACAGTTCCCATACCAGGCAGTGATGCAGCCAGTCAGGATGCTCTCAATTATGCCCCTGTAGAAAGTTCTTAGGATTTGGGGGCCCATCCCAAACCTCTTCAACCGTCTGAGGTGAAAGAGGTGCTATTGTGCTTTTTTCACCACACAGCCGGTGTGTACATACCCGTGTGGCGTTGGGGCAGTCAGGGTATCTGCCGCTGTGAGCTCGGAGACCCGAGATCTTTGGGCACAGAGCTCGGAGTAAGCGACGTTACGGACTCTTAATATCATAAACCAGCGAGTTGCTTGTTATGTCTCCCCGCTCGCTGTAAAACGGAGACACCTCCTTCTCCCATATTAGGGAGAGAGAGAGAGCCTGTGGTATGTCGGAAACCGGGTGAAAGGCGAAGTCTTTGGGGCAATCGCAAGTCTGTGTCTTTGCTATTGCTTTGCTCACCCTGAGTGAATTGCTCTGTGATGGGTGCCGATGTTTTGTTTTTGCCGGTGGGGGGAGGGGGATTGTTGCTCGCTGACGCTAACGCGCGGGAGAGAGGGGAGCTACGCGGGGACTTTGGGGTTTTCATATACATCTGTCGTTCATTCTTGGGGTACTTCTCTGCTTTCGTGGATGTGTTGTGAAGAAAAAGCATTTCAGGATGTATATTGTATACATTTCTCTGACATTAAATTGGACCTTTGACCTTTGACCTTTGAACTCGGAACAGGCCCTTAGTCCCAAAGACCAACCTCATTGAGCCCCAGTTTCATCACGGGACGATTTACAGCGACCGGTGAACCTACTGAACGGTACGTCTCTGGGCTGCTGGAGAAAGCCGGGGCACCCGGACGGAATTCCGTGCGGTCGGGGGGGAGGGGAGGGGGTTGTTCGGTTTTTTTCTGGACAGTGGGGGGTATTTGGGGTCTGACGATTGTACTCTTTTCTTTCTTGGCCTTGTGGCTATCTGGAGAAGAAGGATTTCAGAGTTGCATACCTCAATGATAAGTGAACCTTTGGACAGCAACTGGGAGCGGGACAGGCAACAAAGCAGCGACAGAGGAACACGCCCCTCTCCTTCCCTCCCATTCACAGCACGCCGTCCTCCAGTCCCAGGACCGTCGCTGTTCCTGGCCCTTCCAGCCGACCTGCTCCTCTCGGCTAATGCCGGTGTGGACCTCCTGGACTCCCTGCACATTGGGACGCGTCCGGCACTTCTGGAATAAAAAAACGAAATAAACAAGCTAATGAATTAGGAGCCGCACAGGGTGATTTGAGCATCTCAGAAACTGCTGATCTCCTGGGATTTTCACACACATCAGACTCTGGAGTTTACAAAGAATGGTGCCAAAAACAGAGAAAACATCCAGCGAGCGGCTGTTCTGTGAGCGAATACATCTTGTTAAATCCACTCGTTGGATGTTGTTTTTTTTTTGTTTTCTACACCATTCTTCGCAAACTCCAGAGTTTGCTGTGCATAAAAATCCCAGGACACCAGCGGTTTCTGAGATACTCAACTCACCCTGGGCGGCACCAAATTAATGAGCTTGTTTATTTCGGCTTTCTTACTTATAGAGGTGCGGGACGCGCTCCGGCTAGCACTGCAGCCCTGATTGGGAGCAGTCCTTCCCCCCTTCCGAACCTCCAACCCGTTCAGAGTTCAGGGCTGCGGGTCGCACCCAGATCTCCAGCAGAAGAACAGGCGGAGTTGAGAGGCGACTGTACAAGGAGGCTCCGTAGCTCAGGGGTTAGAGCACTGGTCTTGTAAACCAGGGGTCGTGAGTTCAAATCTCACTGGGGCCTCAACATTTTCCACTGGGACACAACCAGGATATACCTGGGCACACCTTACCCGAGGGTGGTCCGCAGAGGAGTGACTAACACCTCACCTCCTTTGCAAGAGACGTGTCTCCGCCCCATGTGTGGAACGCGGACGAAACTCAGCAGGTCGGGCAGCGTCTGTGGCGGGGAGCCACGAGTCCATGTTTTGGGCCGAGACCCTTCAGCAGGAGGAGAAACCCGGAGCCGGGGTCCTGAAGGCAGTCCTACGCCGGGTTCAACGCTGACTTCCTACTCACGCTGCTTGGCAGAACCACACTGACGACAGCAAAAAGCCCGGCCCCCACCCCTATTTCTCCCTCCCTCCCACGTACTGAGTCCTCTCGCCCCAAGACGGTCTGTACTCCGGTGACCCTCGGCTTCGGACGGGGACATACCGGTTGGGGTTCAGTTCCCCCTTTGCTTTCTCCGTCCCCCACCGTGACCACGTGGGGTTTCCTCCGGGGTGCTCCGGTTTCCTCCCGCCGCCCGGAGACGAACCGGTTCGGGTCACATCGGCGCCAGAGAAGCGTGGCGACTCTTGCGGGCTGCCCCCCCCGCCCCCCAGCCCAATCCCCGCCGCGCTGACGTCACACCTCACGGGGTGTCTCGGTGTGAACGTGAGAAAGGAAGCAAATCTACTCTTCCCACTGAGAGGGTGGGTGTGGGATCTGTCCAGCAGCCATAGGTGGGCACGGTATCACAGTTCAAGGGGGCATCTGCCTGAGGAGAGGTGTAGAGGGGTGCACGGTTGACGCAGGCCGAGGGTGTCGGCAGAAACAAGCAACCGGACGGGCAGGCAGGAGATGGGCAGAACGGCATGTTTTTTCCCCAATCTCCACCCCCTTCCCAGACACACACACACCCCTCGCTATGCCGGAGTGGATCTCCTGAACTCCCTCTACATTTGGGACGATCCTTCCCCCTCCCCCTTCTGAATCTCCAACCCGTTCGGAATTCAGGCGAACACCAGGAAATCTGCAGATGCTCTAATTCCAAGCAACACACCTCAAAGTTGCTGGTGAACGCAGCAGGCCAGGCAGCATCTCTAGGAAGAAGTACAGGCGACGTTTCGGGCCGAAACCCTTCTTCAGGACTATCTGAAAGAAGAGCTAGTGAGAGATTTGAAAGTGGGATGGGGAGGGGGAGATCCGAAATGATAGGAGAAGACAGGAGGGGAAGGGATGGAGCCAAGAGTTGGGCAGGTGATTGGCAAAAGGGATATGAGAGGATCATGAGACAGGAGGCCCAGGGAGAAGGAAAAGGGGGAGGGGGAGAAACCCAGAGGATGGGCAAGGGGTATAGTGAGAGGGACAGAGCGAGAAAAAGGAGAGAGAGAGAAAAAAAATGATAAATAAATAAATAACGGATGGGGTACGAGGGGGAGGTGAGGCATTAACGGAAGTTAGAGAAGTCAATGTTCATGCCATCAGGTGGGAGGCTACCCAGACCGAATATAAGGTGTTGTTCCTCCAACCTGAGTGTGGCTGAATTCAACCTGAATTCAGGCAATCGTTATCAATGCAGGTCATACCCAGATCTCCAGAACAATAACAGGTGGAGTCAGGAGGCGACTGTACAAGGAGGCTCCATAGCTCAGGGGTTAGAGCACTGGTCTTGTAAACCAGGGGTCGTGAGTTCGAATCTCACTGGGGCCTCAGCATTTTCGGGCAGTGGGTGAATCAGCCCTCTTGTGCTTTTTGATCTCGTCACTTGAGATTCAATATCACGCAACCCTGCCACTTTGATCTGGCCCACGCCTTCATTAACCAGGTCCAACACTTGCCTTTCTTGGATCTTGCCCCTACTGACACAGGTCGTTGGGTTTGTCGGGGTGTGGCCAGGGTTAATCGGGATGTGCCTAGGGTTTGTCGGGGTGTGGCCAGGGTTAATCGGGATGTGCCTAGGGTTTGTCGGGGTGTGGCCAGGGTTAATCGGGATGTGCCTAGGGTTTTCGGGGTGTGGCCAGGGTTAATCGGGATGTGCCTAGGGTTTGTCGGGGATGTGTGCCCCCTTGGACTTTAGGATTAGGTTTGCGTGTTGGGCTGGCTGATGTAAATGTGTGGCTGGGAGAGGTAAGGCTGCGGAGTTTTGAGTGGTGAGGTATGAGGTGCTATGGCGGATAGGTTCGTGTGGTGAAACCAGGCTAATTTGGCCCATGCCTTTCATTATCGTGGTCCGACACCAGTTCGTTTACGAACCGGGTGTGCACTGCGACACATCATCGGTAATGCATCCTGGGATCGTTGGGTGTTTCGTGTCTTTAATCATTAGACACCCTGCCCGAGGTGACCCAGCCAGGGTTGATCAGGCCCGGCTTGTGTGTGTTTCCCCCATCAACCAGGATAATGAGAGGCATGTAATTCTGAGGGGAATGATATTTTTAAACATCATTACCTGGCATCTGTATGCCTGGGATTGCATGGGTTAAATTGACAGTGTTTACTGGGCTCGTGCACGCAGGAATTTAAACTCCGCACAAAAGGTCGTCACCCTCGACCCCGTCGGCGTATGAAGTTCATTTCACGATCATACACAATCACATTTCCCTTTCCGGGTTCTGGCGCGGACGGTGGATTTGCGATGATATCTCTGCAGATTTTAGAACCGGCTGATTTATACTGTTTTTATTGAAGAAATTATTGATTCACCGTGTCGAATTCCGAAGAAGCAAATGGCGTGAAGCGCAAAAGAACAGCCGGTCCATTGAAAGCGGGAAGGCTCAATGAAACAGTGGAAACTGTTACAACGAGAGTGCATGAGGTCAGGAACATGCGGCTACGGGAAATATTTACGTGCAGTTCGGAAGCTGGTGTTACCCGCGTGTATTGTCACGATGCAGAGGTCGCTGGAGAATTTGACAGGAGTTAAATTCTGTTAAAATGAATACTTCCATGTGTAAAATTCAGTGCTCACAAGTTGTTGTCACCGGTTGTGAAAAAAATATCCCACAGCACAAGACTACAGCGCCCACTGGTCATTACAAATAAAAATATCCCACAGCACAAGACTGCAGCGCCCACTGGTCATTACAAATGAAAATATCCCACAGCACAAGACTGCAGCGCCCACTGGTCATTACAAATGAGAGGCTTTTTCCCAGGGCTGAAATGACTAACACGAGGGGGCACAGTTTGAAGGTGCTTGGAAATAGGTACAGAGGGATGTCAGGGGTGAGTTTTTCACACGGAGAATGGTGAGTGCGTGGAATGGGTTGCCGGCGGCGGTGGTGGAGGTGGATACAATAGAGTCTTCTGGAGACTCTCAGATAGGTACGTGGAGTTTAGAAAAATAGAGGGCGATGCGGTAGGGAAATTCTGAGCAGTCTCTAGAGTAGGTTACACGGTCGGCACAACACTGTGGGCCGAAGGGCCTGTAATGTGCTGCAGATTTCTACGGTCTCTGTTCTATGTTTAACTCCTTTACGACCGATTCTCCAGCATCGCAACTTTTAAAGAAAGTAGATTGCGTTCAGTGACTTATCAAAGTCTTTGCAAAAGTAACCAGTTCTCGCAGAAAATCAAATTCGGGTCCTTCGAATGAGAAATAAACTTACACATCCAAACCCTATTGAATCCTCTGCGTGCTGAAACATTTCGTCCCCCCGCTGGTTCTCCGAACTCGGGTGGGTGGTCATCTTGTCTCTTGTTTCGTCGGATGAAATAGTTGATCATCCACGTAAAGTGGATTCACAAACTTATACCAAAAAAAAACCCTGACCAAATCCCTTGGTGTGATTTAACAGAACTAATTCCCGGTTACACGGTAGAGATCTCGGACACGCGGCTCTGCCGATATTGTCTCCTCACAGCTGCTGCGTGTTATAGCCGTGGCTTTAATAACCCGTTTATCGACACTGTCTCTCCTCCCGGGGTTTCGCCCTGAGGATTTCAACTAAGTAGGGTACAGACCCTCACTACTAACCCCACTTTTACCCGCTTATATCTTTAGTTTCTAATAGTTTGCTGCGTTACTCTCGCATGTCCGTGTCTGGGTCAAACACGCCTCGTTCTCGCCAAATGCCCTTTCTTTTTGCTTTTAGAATGTATGACTTCTATTACTGAATATCATAACAGCACAAACTATTTGAAGTCGACCAAACTCACCTTATTAGATATCACATTAGAAAAATTGTAAGTTCGACAGGGAAGAGAAAAATACGACCGCTCGAAGGCAGCTATTAATTTTTGCAAATAAACGATTAAATGGCTCAATTTTTGGTTCAAGACAGGTTTTTTAAAAAAATCGGTTAACTTCGTCTTCATCCCACCGCAGGCGGAGCTTCCTAACATTACACATTTCGATTTGACCAACCTGGGTTACAAATACCTCTCCATTAAAAATGCAGAGCGCACGTGTTGTTGTCACCGGGGCAAAAAATAAAATCGCACAGCGCAAGATTTTTGTGCATACCGATCATTATAAATTAGAAGGAATATTGTCGACCGTTTTCTTTTTTTAAAATGAGTAATTTTACTCTTAAGGGTTGTTTTGGGTTTCTTTGTTTCGCGGCCGCTTGTAAGGACACGAATCTCAAGATTGTATGATGTATAATGGACTTCCATAATTAATATTCTTTGAATTTGAACTTTGAAATCCCAGAGTACCGGGGTTTGAGACGGGGGGTGGGGGGGGCGGTGATTAAAGGAAATTTTATGGGGCAAGTTTGCTTACACGGAACGGGTGGGTGCGCGGAACGCAGTGCCGCTGGGAAACGCCGGAGGCAGATACAGCCACAGTGGTGGGGCATTGGGAGACACATCTTGTGAGGTTACTTAGATTTAGTTTATTGTTCGATACCAGGGGAGCAAGACAGAAGCAGGAAATAGTGAACTGGATAAGGACCAAGGACTACGACCAGGCTGGGACCAAGGGTCTGGGATTGGACTCGGAATCGGCTCCCAGAACTAGAGTAGACATGAAGAGGCTAGGGTATGGACTCCGAGCCACAGACTGGGCAGGGACCCAGTACCTGGGTCTTGCCTCGGGCTCGGACCCCAGAACCAGGCACGGACATGACATGGGCTAGGGAGAGGAGCAACATGTGAACACAGAGCCTCGGTCTCGGGAGAGCAGGTACATGGAACCATGGACAGAGACACAGAACACAGAGTCGGGACCCCTCCTTGGGTACAGGACATAGGGCCGGGACTCACACACAGAACGGAGAGCCGGGACCGCTCCTTGGGTACAGGACATAGGGCCGGGACTCACACACAGAACGGAGAGCCGGGACCCCTCCTTGAGTACAGGACATAGGGCCGGGACTCACACATAGAACGGAGAGCCGGGACCGCTCCTTGGGTACAGGACATAGGGCCGGGACTCACACACAGAACGGAGAGCCGGGACCCCTCCTTGAGTACAGGACATAGGGCCGGGACTCACACATAGAACGGAGAGCCGGGACCCCTCCTTGGGTACAGGACATAGGGCCGGGACTCATGACGTTCCACGGGGCAACAAGAAGACGGCCTGACTTAAACCGCGGAGCCGAGGACAAGACAAGACAAGACCAACACGAAAACACACCAGACGGAACCTATCCAACTCCGGTGATGGAACTAATCCGACCTGCAGGCGGGGGCTGCAGACGAGGGCTAGAGGCGAAAGGGGCTGAGAAGGGATTCAAACAAGCGGGTAGGACAGGAATCACAGACCGCCAGGACCAGGACTTGACTTGGAGCCTCCGGGTAGTGGCGAGCTATTTCCCTGTCCCTCTCCTTCGAACTCTCCCACTCCCCCTCTCCAAGTCTGTTTGAACTCTCTCCTCTCCCTCCTCTCATTCCCTCTCTTTCACCCCTCTCTCCCTTTCCCTTCTCTCTTTCCCTCTCTCTCTCTCTCATCCCTCTCTCTCCCTCTCCCCCTCCTCTCTCTCCCTCTCCCTCTCTCTTCTCGCTCACACCCTCCCTCACTCTCTCTCTCTCTCATCCCCTGCCTCTCTACCCGTCCCTCTCTCTCGCTCCCTCTTTCTCTCTTTTCTCTCCTCTCTCCCGTTACCTCACTCTGTCTGACGGGAAGACTCAGGAGAGAGACATTCCCGCCCCTGTCAAGGGAACAGAAAAACCCAACTTTCTTGAGCGAATGTAGCCATTCGGCCCCTCTCCCTCGCGGCTGACCCATCCATTCAGATGGAAGCTGAGCGTCCAATTCCCATTCACGTCCCCGGGAGGAAAGGAATAAGGGGGGAGGGAGGGAAAGAGAGAGGGAGGGAGGAAGGGAAGGACAGGGCAGAAGAGCGAGCAGGGGAGGAGGAGAAAGGAAGGTTGAAAAAGAGAAAGAGCGGGAGAGGAGAAAGCGGATAGAGGGAGAGAGAGGGAGAGAGAGAGGGACAGAGGGGGGGGGGGAGAGAAGACGGTAGCAATGAAAAGGGGCGTGTCCTGCATGGTGAGATGGGGAGAAATCGAGAGTGGGGGAGGAGTGAGAAAAAAATAATGGGGAATGAGGGAAAGAGGGGTCAGGAAGAGAGTGTGTGAGAGAGAAGGGAGAGGAGAAGAAAGAGGCTACGAGTGAGAAAAAGAGAGTGAGGCGGAGAAGAAAGAGAGAGTGAGAGTGGAGGCAGGAACTGAGAGAGCATGGGAGAGTTTGAGAGGGAGAGAGTGTGAGACTGATGGAGAATGAGAGAGAGAGAGAGAGAGAGAGAGAGAGAGAGAGAGAGAGAGAGAGAGAGAGAGAGAGGGAGAGAGTATGAACGAGGAGCCCTCAGTGAGTGACGGGTGGGGGTGGACGGGGCGGGGGAGTGTTGTGTGAGTGGGAGGGAAATGGCAGAGTAAATGCGTGAAGGGGAGTTTCATTAGTGCCCCCATTGCACCCCACTCCCACCGTCCCCCTCCCTCGTCTCCCGGAGTTTGGGGGTGAGTTTAGCCGGAATATCTCGTGGTATTCGAACCCAGGGCCCCCGCATCCCTGTCATGTCCAGGAAGGGGGTCCGGAGAGAGGGACGGGAGGAACGGGAGAGACGGGGGGGTGTGGGGTGTACAGGGAAGGGAGAGAGAGGGAGTGAAAGAAAAAGAAAGGGGGGGAAGGAAGAGAAAGGGAGAGAAAGAGAAAGAGGGAGGGGAGTAAGGTGGAGCGAGGGGTAACGAGAGGGGGTAAAGAGAGAGGAGGACAGGAGTCAGGAAAGGGGGGAGAGAGGGGGCAGGAAGTCCAAGTGAGAGAGAGAGAGAGAGTCAGTGCGTGTCTGAGAGCGAGGCGGGCCATAAGGGAAAGTGTAGGGATGTGGGGCGGAGGGGCGGAGAGAGAGAGGGAGAGGGAAGGAGGGAGGGAGGGAGGGAGAGATGGTCCTTCAACCTCAGTGTCCTATCCCCGTACCGTCCAGGAAAAGTGTCTGGAGTGAGGGGAGGGCCGCTGTTGAAACTGTTTATTTTACACTCCGTCCGCACAGATCAGTTCCGTACGTCGAGACATTGCAGTAACACAGGGAAAAGCATTCAGAGAATGCAGAGTCAAGTGTCACAGTCACAGAGAGAGTGCAGTGAAGACCAGAGCAAGGGCCCCCCGGCGAGGGAGAATGTGAGGCGAAGAGGGCATGTTATTTGATTCGGAGCCCGAGGGCAGATTTGTGAGTCTCCTGACCGGTCTGTATATTGGGAGCAGTCGCGCCCAGTTCAGCTGCAGCCCGGAGAGTGAAGGGCGCCAGGCAGGCGTCGTTCTCCAGGAGGTGAGGCCCAGTTGTCGGGATGAAGAGGGGATGAGAGAAAGCCGGTGTCGGGTGAGGCCCCGTAGCTCAAGAGTTAGAGCACTGGTCTTGTTCAACCACGAGTTCGTGAGTTCAAGTCCGACTGGAGCCTGAACTTTTTACCCCGGGACAGGGACAGGGACAGGGGAACAAACCAGTCACTGGTTTCTATCCCTCCCCACCCCTCCCCACCTCTCTTTCCCACCGTCAAGGAGAAGGCGCCGGAGCCCCAACAGCACAACACACTCAGCCGTTCGGGAACAGCCGTCCATTCTGTATTGTTGTCGACGCTCTTTTTAAAAAATGGGTTGTTTTATATTTTATTGTTTTTTTTAAACATGGGTAATTTAGTTTTCCTTGTTTCCTGGCTGCTTGTTGGGAGACGAGTCTCCAGACTGTACAATCATGTCAACATACTCTGACAATTGATATTTTCTGAACGTGAACTTTGAAACCTCAGAGTGCCGTGGTTTGAGATGGGAGGGGGGGTCGTGTTTAAAGTAGATTTTATGGGCCAAGTTTATTTACACGGAAAGGGTTTGGGTGCCTGCTATGGGCTGCCGGGGGGAAATGGCGGAGGCAAATAGGGCGGAGATGATTTAACTGGCTTCGAGACAACCACACGGACAGGCAGGGAACGGAGCGATCGTGACCAGGGGGATGGGATTAGGTAAATAAATTTGAATTAGAGGGGATGATAGAGAGAGAGAGAAAGAGAGAGAGAGAGATAGTGGGGGTGGGGGAAAGAAAAGGTGTGGAGTCTGACAGACCCCGGTGGGGACGGGGGATTCGAACCCCCGACCATCAGGTTAAACATCTGACGCTGGACTCACGGAGCCACTCCGACTCCTGACGCCCCCTGCTGTTCACTCACGGTAGCGGTTGCATCCCCACCTCCACCTCTGGTTCCTTATTAACCCCTCCACCCTCACTCCTTCCCTCTCCAGGCCTCGCCAATTCAGCTTCGACTCCCTCTCCTCCTCCCTCCTCTCTCTCTCCCAATCGCTGTCGACTGTTTACCTTCATTATTTCGTCTCCCTCTCTCCTGTCCTCCAACACCCCCACCGCGCTCTCTCCTTTTCCCCTTTTTATGTTCTGTCCTCTCCTCTCTGTCCCATGCTCTGCCTGTTTCCTCTCCCATCCTCTGTGTTGTTCTCTCCTCTCTTTCTCTCTCTCTCACTCTATCCCTCCCAGTCTCTCTCTCACCTCTCAGCTCTCTCTCACTCTTTCCCCTTCTCACCCTTTCTCCCTCTCTTCCCCCCTCTCTCCCTCTCAGTCTCTCTCTCACTCTCTTTCTCTCTCATTCTCTCCCTCCCAGTCTCTCTCTCCCCTCTCTACACTCTCACACTCTCACCCCCTCTCCCTCTCTCTCCTCCCTTGATTAGTCTGAATACTCACTGATCCCTCTCTCCTGACCCTCTCTCACTGTCTGGGATTGGAGGGACACAGGAGAGGGACATTCTGACCGTCTGCCGCGGTCTGGCCCTCCAAGGGAACAGAAGAACACAAGGTTCCGGAGCGAAGGAGGCCGCTCGGCCCTTCTCTATCTGCTGACCCATTCATTCAGATGGCGGCTGATTCTCCAACTCAGCGTCCTATCCCTGTATCCCGGTAAAGTCCAGGAATGGTGTCCGGAGTGACGGATGTTGATAAGGAGGGAGGGATGGAAGGACAGGGGGCGGGAGAGAAAGAGAGGGTGTGGCCATTCGGCCCATCTCTCCCTGCTGCCGCATTAATTCAGATCCAGGTGGTCCCTCGGCCTCGGCGTCCTGTCTCTCTATCCCGGTAACATCCAGGAAAGGAGTCCAGAGTGAGCGGCCTTGAGAAGGAGGGAGCGAAGAACCGGAGAGAGACAGAGAGAGAGAGAGAGAGAGTGAGAGAGAGAGAGGTGGGGTACAAGGAAGGAACAGAGAGAGGGAGCGAGAGAAAAAGAAAAGGGGAGGGGAAGAGGAGAAAGGGAGGGAGGGAGAGAGAGGAGAAAGTTTGGAGAGAGGGGGTAGAGGAGTAGAGGGCAGGAGTCAGAAAAGGAGGGAGAGAGGGGGCAGGAAGTGAGAGAGAGAGTCACTGTGTGTTTGAGAGGGAAGCGGGCCGTGAGGGAAAGTGTTGAAATAAAGAGGGGGAGGAGGAGATGGGGCGGAGGGAGCGAGGGAGGGAGGGAGGGAGAGAAAGAGAGATGGTCCTTCAACCTCAGTGTCCTATCCCCGTACCGTCCAGGAAAAGTGTCCGGAGTGAGGGGAGGGCCGCTGTTGAAACTGTTTATTTTACACTCCGTCCGCACAGATCAGTTCCGTACGTCGAGACATTGCAGTAACACAGGGTAAAGCATTCAGAGAGAGCAGAGTCAAGTGTCACAGTCACAGAGAGAGTGCAGTGCAGACCAGAGCAAGGCCCCCCCCGCCCCCCGGCGAGGGAGAATGTGAGGCGAGGAGGGCATGTTATTTGATTCGGGGTAGAGGCTGCTGGCTCGGAGCCCGAGGGCAGATTTGTGAGTCTCCTGACCGGTCTGTATATTGGGAGCAGTCGCGCCCAGTTCAGCTGCAGCCCGGAGAGTGAAGGGCGCCAGGCGGGCGTCGTTCTCCATGAGGTGAGGCCCAGTTGTCGGGATGAAGAGGGGATGAGAGAAAGCCGGTGTCGGGTGAGGCCCCGTAGCTCAAGAGTTAGAGCACTGGTCTTGTTCAACCACGAGTTCGTGAGTTCAAGTCCGACTGGAGCCTCAACTTTTTACCCCGGGACAGGGACAGGGACAGGGGGACAAACCAGTCACTGATTTCTATCCCTCCCCACCCCTCTCCACCCCTCCCCACCTCTCTTTCCCACCGTCAAGGAGAAGGCGCCGGAGCCCCAACAACACAACACACTCAGCCGTTCGGGAACATACTTTGACAATTGATATTCTCTGAACGTGAACTTTGAAATCTCAGAGTGCCCTGGTTTGAGCTGGGGGGGGGGGGGCGTGGTTTAAAGGTGATTTTTTTGGGGCAAGCTTGCTTACGCGGACAGGGGTGGCTGCCTGGAATGGGCTGCCGGAGGGAAATAGCGGAGGCGGATGGAATGGAGATGATTTAACAGGCTTCGAGACAGCCACACGGACAGGCAG
Organism: Mobula hypostoma; assembly: GCF_963921235.1. Classification (NCBI taxonomy): domain Eukaryota; kingdom Metazoa; phylum Chordata; class Chondrichthyes; order Myliobatiformes; family Myliobatidae; genus Mobula; species Mobula hypostoma. The sequence goes on along the minus strand of NC_086127.1, from coordinate 320,699 downwards.
GGAACGGAGGGATCGTGATCAGCGGGATGGGATCAGGTAAATAAATTTGAATTAGAGAGCAAGACAGAGTGAGACAAGAGGGAGAGGGAGAGGAAGAGAGAGAGAAAGAGAGATAGTAGGGGGTGGGGAAAAGAAAAGGTGTGGAGTCTGACAGACCCCGGTGGGGACGGGGGATTCGAACTCCCGACCATCAGGTTAAACATCTGACGCTGGACTCACGGAGCCACTCCGATTTCTGACGCCCCCTGCTGTTCACTCACGGTAGCGGTTGCATCCCCGCCTCCACCTCTGGTTCCTTATTAACCCCTCCACCCTCACTCCCTCCCTCTCCCGGCCTCTCCAATTCAGCTTCGACTCCCTCTCCTCCTGCCTCCTCTCTCTCTCCCAATCGCTGTTGACTGTTTACCTTCATTATTTCGTCTCCCTCTCTCCTGTCCTCCAACACCCCCACCGCGCTCTCTCCTTTTCCCCTTTTTATGTTCTGTCCTCTCCTCTCTGTCCCATGCTCTGCCTGTTTCCTCTCCCATCCTCTGTGTTGTTCTCTCCTTTCTTTCTCTCTCTCTCTCTCTCACTCTCTCCCTCCCATTCTCCCTCTCCCCTCTCTACACTCTCACACTCTCAGCCCTCTCTCCCTCTCTCTCCTCCCCTTGATTAGTCTGAATACTCACCGATCGCTATCTCCTGACCCTCACTCACTGTCTGGGATTGGAGGGAACCAGGAGAGGGACATTCTGGCCGTCTGCCCCGGTCTGGCCCTCGGAGGGAACAGAAGAACGCAAGGTTCCGGTGCTAAGGAGGCCGCTCGGCCCCTCTCTGGCTGCTGACCCATTCACTCAGATGGCGGCTTATTCTCCAACTTAGCGTCCTATCCCCGTGTCCCGGTAATGTCCAGGAATGGTGTCCGGAGTGACGGACATTGATAGGGAGGGAGAGACGGAAGGAGAGGGGACGGGAAAGACGGGTGAAACAGAGGAAAAGGGGACGGGGAGGAGGAGAAAGGAGGGTTGCAATGGGGAGAGAGGGAGAAGAGAAACAGAGAGAGAGGGAGTGAAGGGGAGAGAGAGGGAGTGGGGGAAGGAGAAAGAGAGAGTGAGAGAAGGTAGCAATGAGAAGAGGACGTGTCCTGCGTGGCGAGATGGAGGGAAATCGAGGGGGGGGGAGGAGGGAGAAAAAACAGAATGGGGAAGGATGGAGAGAAGGAACAGGAAGTGAGTGTGAAAGAGAGGCAGGGAGTGAAAGAAATAGAGTGAGGCGAAGAGGGAGGAGCGAGTGAGAGAGTGGTGGCAGGGAGTGAGAGAGACGGGGAGAGTTTGGGAGAGGGGTAGTGATGGGGAATGAGAGAGAGAGTGTACGAGGAGACCTGAGTGAGGGACGGAGGTGTGTCTGAGAGGGATGGAAAATGACAGAGTGAACGAGTGAGGGGCAATCTCACCAGTGTCCCCATTGCACCCCCACACTCACCTCCCACTCTCCCAGTTCGGGGCGGGTTTCATACATTTTTGCCGGAAGAGGTTGTGTCTCTGGCCGTGGTTTACCAGACTAGGTGCTCTAACTCCTGAGCTATGGAGCGTCCTGTAATCTCGGCTCCCCGCTCCTCCCACTGACCTCCAGGAGACAAAAATACCGATTCCCTCACCGTCTGGGAGCAGAAAGGCTCGGGGGGGGGGGGTGGGGGGGTGTCATTCAGCCCATCTGTCCCTGGTCCGGCTCTCCGAGGGATGAGAACAACACAAGGGTCCGGAGCTGGCGTGGCCACTCGGCCCATCTGTCCCTGCTGCCCCATTAATGCAGATCCAGGCGGTTTCTCAGCCTCACCGGCCTATCCCCGTATCCAGGTAACGTCCAGGAATGGTGGTCGGAGTGAGGGGGGCGTTGAGAAGGAGGGAGGGAAGAACCGGAGAGAGAGAGAGAGAGGTGGGGGACAGGGAAGGAAGAGAAACAGGAGCCGAGAGAAAAAGAAAGGGGAGGGATGAGAAATGGAGAGGGAGAGAGAGAGAGTAGGGCAGGGGTTAGAAAAGGAGGGAGAGAGAGTCAGTGCGTATTTGAGAGCAGAGAGAGAAGAGGGGAGAGGAGTGAGAGAGGTAAGTGAGGAGAAACTAGAGGGTAGTGGGAGAGGAGCGGGCAGAGAGGGGAGGGTAGAGGAGAAATAAGAGACGGAAGTGGAAAGAGGGACGGCTGGAGAGGGGGTAGATAGGAGAGAGGGGCCAAAAGGGGTGAGGGGGATGTGGATGGGGAGGGGAGAGGGGGAGGGAGAGGGAGGGAGAGAGAGACATCCTGACAACCCGTATATACAGACAGGTCCCTCCCAGTTGAACTGTAAACCTCTCACAATGAAGTAGGTCAGGTAGAGGCTGCGGGTTCTGTCGGTCACTCCCAGTTGTGAAGCATGAGAAGGGGATTAAGGAGCGGGAATGTGTTGGTGAAGCCCCGTAGCTCAAGAATTAGAGACGCAAACAACAGGAATTCTGCAGATGCTGGAAATTCAAGCAACACACCCTCTCGGCCTGAGACGTCGACTGCACCTCTTCCTAGAGATGCTGCCTGGCCTGCTGCGTTCACCAGCAACTTTGATGTGTGTTTCAAGAATCAGAGCACTGGTCTTGTTAAACCACGAGTTCGTGAGTTCAAGTCCAACTGGAGCCTCAACATTTTCCGTCCCGGGACAGCTGGACGAATCGGTCCGTTACCTCTAACCCACCCCACCTCTCTTTACCAGCTTCAAGGAGGAGGTGGCGGGAGACTCAACCCACAACACACTCAGCCGTTCCGGAACAGCCGTCCATTCTGCATTTTATCTCATCTTTTACACACCTGTAACATTTATAAATAGAATATCAAATTTTATTAACAACACAACCCCCCCCCCAACAGATTTGCAGGCGTGAGAAGAAGAATGGGGAGGGAGGGGAGGAAGTGTGTGTGTGTGTGTGTGTGTGAGAGAGAGAGACAGAGAGAGAGAGAGAGAGAGGGAGGGAGAGAGGAGAGAGGGAGGGAGAGGGGATAGAGAGAGGGAGAGAGAGGGGAGAGGGGAGAAAGAGGGAGAGAGGAGAGAGGGAGGGAGAGGGGATAGAGAGAGGGAGAGAGAGCGGAGAGGGGAGACAGAGAGAGAGAGGGGAGAGGGAGGGAGAGGGAGGGGAGAGGTGGAGAGAGAGGCAGGGGATGGGAGAAAGAGAGTGAGGAGGAGAGGGGGGAACCAGAGAGGGTGGAGGCAGGAAATGAGACGGGGGGGGGTGAGAGTTTGAGAGGGAGAGACTGTGTGACACACTGAAGGCGAATCAGAGACGGTGTGTATGAGGAGCCCTCAGTGAGGGACGGGGGTGTGTGTGAGTGGGAGCCCCAGCAGGTCCCCATTCTACCCCTCACCTCCCCCCACCCCCCGCCGGCTCTCCCAGAGTTCCGGGTTGGTCTCGTACATTGTGGCCGGGAACCTGTTGAATCTCATTCGGTATTCCCATAACTCCTGCTTCACCAGACCAGGCGCTCTAACCCCTGAGCTATGGGGGCCTGCTGTAATCCGGATCCCGATTCCACCCCCGCCCCCGTCCCTCTCTTCGGCCCCGAGGAGACAAAAATACCGATTCTCTCACCGTCTGGGAGCAGAAAGGCTGGAGGGGGGACGTTCAGCCCATCTGTCCCTGGTCCGGCTCTCCGAGGGAACTGAACAACACAGGGGTCCGGAGAGGGCGTGGCTACTCTGCCCATCTGCCCCTGCTGCCCCATTAATTCAGATCCAGGCAGTTCCTTCAACCTCAGCGTCCTGGGGGCAGGAAGAGGAGAAAGGCTGGAGAGAGGGGTAGCGAAAGGGGGTAGAGGGTGAGGAAGGCAGGAGTCAGAAAAGTGGGGGGGAGAGAGGTGGGCAGGAAGTGAGGAAGACAGTCGGTGCGTGTTTGAGAGCGAAGCGGGCCGTGAGGGAAAGAGTAGGGATAGAGAGGGGGAGGAGAAGATGGGGCGGGGAGAGAGGGAGAGGGAAGTAGGGAGGGAGGCAGGGAGAGATGGTCCCGCAACCTCAGCGTCCTATCCCCGTACGGTCCAGGAAAAGTGTCCGGAGTGGGGGGAGGGCCGCTGTTGAAACTGTTTATTTTACACTCCGTCCGCACAGATCAGTTCCGTACGTCGGGGCATTGCAGCAACACAGGGTGAAGCATTCAGAGAATGCAGAGTAAAGTATCACAGTTAGAGGGAGAGTGCAGTGCAGACCAGCGCAAGGGCCCCCGCGAGGGAGAATGCGAGGTGAAAAGTTCTCCTCATAACTTCCGCCATCTCCGATGGGATCCCACCACCGAGCACACCTTCCTCCCTCACCTCCCCTACTCTCTGCTTCCCGCAGGGATCACTCCCGAGGCGACTCCCTTGTCCGCTCGACCCTCCCCACTGATCTCCCTCCCGGCACCCCTCCTCGCAAGCGGAACGAGCGCCACACCCGCCCCGACACCTCCTCCCTCACCACCATTCAGGGCCCCAGACAGTCCTTCCAGGTGAGGCGACACTTCACCTGTGAGTCTGTCGGGGTCACGTACTGTGTCCGGTGCTCCCGGTGTGGCCTCCTGTGTATCGGTGAGACCCGACGTAGATTGGGAGACCGCTTCGCCGAGCGTCTGCGCTCCATCCGCCAAAAGAATGCGGGATCTCCCATTTTAATTCCACATCCCATTCCCATTCTGACAGGTCTGTCCACGGCCTCCTCCACTGTCACGATGAGGCCACACTCAGGTTGGAGGAACAACGCCTTATATTCCGTCTGGGTAGCCTCCAACCTGATGGCATGAACATCGACTTCTCTAATTTCCTCTAATTTCTCCACATCCCCTCCTTCACCGTTCCTCGTACCCTTTTCCCTCCTTCACCTCATCTCTTTACCGGCCCATCGCCTCCCTCGGGTGCTCCTCCCCTGTTTTCTTTCTCCCGTGGCCTTCTGTCCTCTCCTATCAGACTCCCCTTCCTCCAGCCCCAGATCTCTTTCACCAGTCAACTTCCCAGCTCTTCACTTCATCCCTCGCCCCTTCCCGGTTTCACCCATCACCTCGTGTTTCTCCCTCCCCTTCCCTCCACCTTTCAGATCTACTCCTCGTCTCTTTTCCCTCCAGTCCTGCCGAAGGGTCTCGGCCCGAACCGTCGACTGTTGACTCTTTTCCATAGACGCTGCCTGGCCTGCTGAGTTCCTCCTGCGTTTGACGTGTCTTGCTCGTATTTCCGGCATCTGCAGATTTTCTCGTGTTGTGAAGAGGGCGTCTCGTTATATCCGGGGTAGAAGCTGCTCTCGAGCCTGTGCCTGAGCCCGATCTGTGACCCTCCTGACCAGTCCGTACATTTAGACCAGACTCCCGCCCCCACCCCAACTGCAGAGCTTTCAGAATGAAGGAGGTCAGGTAGCGGTCTGCGCATTTAGGTCACGCCCAGTTGTCCGGGATGAAAAGGGGATTAGGGATAAGAATTCTCTGTGATGCTCCACAGCTCAAGAGTTAGAGCACTAGTCTTGTTAAACCACAACTTGGTGAGTTCAAGTCTGACTGGAGCCTCCACCTTTTACCCCGGGACAATCAGAGGCATCTGACTGGCGAGGGGCGACGAGCTCGGCCTTCTCCATCGATGCGGCCCGGACGGCTGAGTTCCTCTTGCATTTTGTGTTTTTGTCTCGGATTTCCAGCATCTGCAGATTTATTTTTCTCTTGTCAGTGACATCTGTCCCCCACCCGACCTGC
>NC_086127.1:307500-310000 GCF_963921235.1 Mobula hypostoma | reverse complement strand
TGGAGTATCCGGTGGGGGCTCTGAACGCCGGCGCCAACCATCCGGCGGGGGGCTGGCCGGAGACATTTTCAATCCCTCACCGCTGCAGTCGGAAGTGCCCGCCCGCGTCAAGAGGGCGACGATTATACCAGTGCCCAGGAACAGCAGGGTGAGCTGCCTCGGCGACTATCGTCCAGCAGCTCCCGCACCTACGGTGATGAAATGCTTTGAGAGGCTGGTCCTGGCCAGAAGCAACTCCTGCCTCAGGAGCGGCCTGGACCCGCTGCAATTGACCTGTCGCCGCAGACGTGATCTCAATGGGTCTTCACACAGCCTTGGGTCACCTGATCAATACAAACACCTCTGTCTGGATGCTGTTTACTGACCACAGCTCAGCATTTAACACCGTCATTCTGACTATGCCGGATGAAAGGCTACAGAACCTGGGCCTCTGTACCTCCCTCTGCAACTGGATCCTCGAATCCCCAACCGGAAGACCACAACTGCTGATAACATCTGCTCCTCGCTGGCGATCAACACTGGCGCACCTCAGGGGTGTGTGCTTAGCCCACTGCTCTACTCTCTCTATACACATGACTGTGTGGCTAGGCAGAGCTCAAATACCATCTGTAAATTTGCGGATGATACACTCATTGTTGGCAGGATCTCAGGTGGTGACGAGGGGGTGTACAGGACTGAGATATGCCAACTAGTGGAATGGTACCGCAGCAACAACCTGGCACTCAACGTCAGTGAGACGAACGAGGTGATTGTGGACTTCAGGAAGGGTAAGATGAAGGAACACATACCAATTCTCACAGAGGGATCAGAAGTGGAGAGAGTGAGCAGTTTCAAGTTCCCGGGTGTCAAGATCTCCGGGATCTAACCCGGTCCCAACATTCTGACACAGCCTCAGGAAGTCACGAACAGCGGCTATATTTCACTCGGAGTTTGAGGACATTTGGTTTAACACCAAAAACACTCGCAAATTTCTGGTTGTACTGCGGAGAGCATTCTGACAGGCTGCATCACCGCCTGGTATGGGGGGGTCGGGGGGGGGGGGTGGCTACTGCACAGGACCGAAATAAGGTACAGAAACTCGTAAGGTTAGTCAGCCCCATCTTACGTACTCGTCTCCGCAGTATCCCGGACATCTTCAGGGAACGGTGACTGAAAAGGGCGGCGTCCATCACTCAGGACCCCCACCACCCAGGACATGCCGTCTTCCCCTCGTTACCGTCGGGAAGGAGGTACAGAAGCCCGAAGGCGCACACTCAGCGATTCAGGAACAGCTTCTTCCCCTCTACCGTCAGATTTCTGAACGGACACCGATCCCGTGAACGCCACCTCACGACTTTCTTAATACTTCTATTTTTGGATAACTTATTTAATTTATTATATATTAAACTATTCCCCTCATCGTTTTTCAGAATTATTATGTTTATGCGTTGTACCGCTGCCGCAAAGACAACAAATTTCAGTGATTATGGAACCGGATCCCGATTCACACCGAGCCAATGAGAACCGAAAGATGTTAGACCGAGTTGTAACTGTTATATCGTTTTGCTACCGGTAGGCGGCGGTCTAACACCACATAGCGCCAAATGTACACGTTAAACTACCGATTGCTCGTTCGTGAAATTGCAAATTCAGTCTTGCGAAAAAAAACCTAATTTATTTAATGAGTACTTTATTAAAGCATAAAGAGCAATTAATTCCAATAATGCCAACGCGTAGACAATGAGAGCGACGCACGCCATTAAATTAAGATGTTTCCCAGCCCAGTCGAGGATGGCGTTAATCCCCCGCGGTGCCCAGCGTTCCCAGGACAGCCCCGCCGTTCCTGTGGGCCCCGCGTGTTCCCACTCGGCGGTGACGACCCAGCCATAGACATATCTCCCCCCCCCCCCACCCCCCGGGAACCTCACCACAGTCAACCCACCCCAGCGGAAACCTCCGCCGCCCGCTTCCAGGACCAGCCGAGAGTTACTTTTGCCGGTTAGCTCATTGATGGAGGGATGGTTGTCAAACGGGTGCGGTGGGAGGGGAGGGTGGGAGCGGAGGAAGAAGGAAGGGAGAGGGGGAGAGGTGGTCGGCGGGACGGAGGAGGGAGAGAGGGCGGAAGCAGCAGAAAAGGTCGCCTGAGAGGTGGGAAGTGAGACCAAGGGAGTGGAAAAGTGGGAGAGCGAGAGACAGGGATAGAGGGAGTGTTGGAGATCGAGAAAGAGAAGGGGGGAGAGAGAATGAGGGAGAAATTGAGGGAGATGTGGAGGAACACACACACACACACAAAGGGAGAACGAGGGGGAGGTGAATGAGGAAACGGAGAGGGTAGAGAGAGACGGAAGGCACTTGGGGTTGGGACGGTGGGGGGAGAGACAGAGGGAGAGAAGGAGAGGATGAGAGAAGGGGGAAGAGATCGAGAGGGGGAGGAGAACGAGAGAGGGAGAGAGTGAGAGTGGCAGGAAGACAGAGAGGGGAGGAGAAAGAGAAGAGGAAGAGACAGGGAGAGGGAGGAGAG
>NC_086127.1:277500-300000 GCF_963921235.1 Mobula hypostoma | reverse complement strand
AGCGGGAGGGGAGAGAGAGGCAGAGAGAGAGGGGAGAGAGAGGCAGAAGGAACAGAGAAGGTGAAGAGAGGAGGAACGTGAGATCGAAGGAGAGAGAGAGGGGAGAGAGAGAGGGAAGAGAGGGGAAGAGAAAGAGAGAGAAAGGGGAGGGGGTAGAGAGAGGCAGAGAGAAAGAGAGGGGAGAGAGAGGCAGAAGGAACAGAGAAGGTGAAGAGAGGAGGAACGTGAGACCGAGGGAGGGGGTGAGAGAGAGGGGGGAGAGAGGGAGAAAGGGGAGAGGTGGTGGGGATAAAGGTGAGAGAGAGGGGAGGATGAGAGGGGGAGAATGAGAGGTGGAGGTGGAGGACTAGTGATTGAAAAGTCGAGAGAGAATGAGGGAGAATTTGAGTGAGATGTGGGGGGACAAAGGGAGAAGAAGAGAGAGGTGGGTGACGAAATGAAGAGGGTAGAGAGAGAGGTGGATGAGGAAACGGAACTGGTAGAGAGAGAGGTGTGGAAGGGAAACACAGCCCCTGGGTGTCTCGCGGGGGTGGGGGTGCAGGGGGACAGGACAGATGTCACTGACAGATTTGCCTGAGTATAGACTACATATAGTTTAGAGAGAAGGAAGTGCCTAGCAGAGGGAGCGAAGAGGGGCCTAGTGGAGAGAGGGAGAGGGGTCGGGGTGAGGGAGGTGGGTCTGGCAGGGTAAGTGGGGGGAGCCCCGGCAGAGAGGAGGGTGAGACCGGGGGGGTGGGGGCAGAGAGGAGGAACCTGGCAGGGTGAGGAGTGGAGTGGGGGGGGGGTTCAGTGGGAATATGACCCCTCCTGTGCACTACTCTGCAAAGGATGGAAGTAACTTGCAGAAAGTTGTAAAATTAGTCAGCTCCATCATGGGTCCCAGCCTCTGAAGGGTCTTGGCCCGAAACGTCGACTGTTGACTCTTTTCCATCGATGCTGCCTGGCCTGCTGAGTTCCTCCAGCATTTTGAGTGTGTGTTGTTCCCGGACATCGTCAACGAGCGGTGGCTCGGGAAGGCGGCGTCCATCATTAATGACCCCCACCACCCAGGACGTGCTATCTTCTCACTGTTACCATTGGAAAGGAGATACAGAGGCCTGAAGGCACACACTCAGCGATTCAGGAACAGCTTCTTCCCCTCTGTCATCCAATTTCTAAATCGAAGTCACAGTGAAATTTATTCTCAGAGTACATACCCGCCACCACATACAACCCTGAGGTTATTTTACTGCCGGGATACTCAACCAATCTATAGAACGGGTAACTGTAAACAATAGAACATACAACATAGAATAGTACAGCACAGTACAGGCCCTTCGGCCCACAATGTTGTGCCGACCCTCAAACCCTGCCTCCCATATAAGCCCCACCTTAAATTCCTCCATATACCTGTCTTGTAGTCTCTTAAACTTCACTAGTGTATTTGCCCCCACCACTGACTCAGGCAGTGCATTCCACGCACCAACCACTCTCTGAGTAAAAAACCTTCCTCTAATATCCCCCTTGAACTTCCCACCCCAAACCTTAAAGCCATGTCCTCTTGTATTGAGCGGTGGTGCCCTGGGGAAGAGGTGCTGGCTATCTACTCTATCTATTCCTCTTATTATCTTGTACACCTCTATTATGTCTCCTCTCATCCTCCTTCTCTCCAAAGAGTAAAGCCCTAGCTCCCTTAATCTCTGATCATAATGCATACTTTCTAAACCAGGCAGCATCCTGGTAAATCTCCTCTGTACCCTTTCCAATGCTTCCACATCCTTCCTATAGTGAGGTGACCAGAACTGGACACAGTACTCCAAGTGTGGCCTAACCAGAGTTTTATAGAGCTGCATTATTACCTCGCGACTCTTAAACTCTATCCCTCGACTTATGAAAGCTAACACCCCATAAGCTTTCTTAACTACCCTATCCACCTGTGAGACAACTTTCAGGGATCTGTGGACATGTACCCCCAGATCCCTCTGCTCCTCCACACTACCAAGTATCCTGCTATTTACTTGGTACTCTGCCTTGGAGTTTGTCCTTCCAAAGTGTACCACCTCACACTTCTCCGGGTTGAACTCCATCTGCCACTTCTCAGCCCACTTCTGCATCCTATCAATGTCTCTCTGTAATCTTTGACAATCCTCTACACTATCCACAACACCACCAACCTTTGTGTTGTCTGCAAACTTGCCAACTCACCCTTCTACCCCCACATCCAGGTCGTTAATAAAAATCATGAAAAGTAGCGGTCCCAGAACAGATCCTTGTGGGACACCACTAGTCACAATCCTCCAATCTGAATGTACTCCCTCCACCACCACCCTCTGCCTTCTGCAGGCAAGCCAATTCTGAATCCACCTGGCCAAACTTCCCTGGATCCCATGCCTTCTGACTTTCTGAATGAGCCTACCATGTGGAACCTTGTCAAATGTCTTACTAAAATCCATGTAGATCACATCCACTCCCCTCATCTATATGCCTGGTCACCTCCTCAAAGAACTCTGTCAGGCTTGTTAGACACGATCTGCCCTTCACAAAGCCATGCTGACTGTCCCTGATCAGACCATGATTCTCTAAATGCCCAGAGATCCGATCTCTAAGAATCTTTTCCAACAGCAGAATCTTTTCAAACAGAGTTTGTCAAAGTTTCTGCTGACATGGCCAGCCTCCGCGGACTCCTGGAGGAAGTAGAGGTGCTTTTGTGTTTTCTTAGCAACAATATTAATATGATGCAAAGTCAACACGAAAGCTCTACTTCCTCTAGGAGTCTGCGGAGGCTGGGCGTGTCATCAGAAACTTTATATGATGGGTCCAGGACATTGAACCCATGAACACTACCTCACTAGTTTTTTAAAAATTTATTTTCTTTGCACAACTTATTTTATCTTACCTATTTAATAGACACATTTATATTTAATGTAACTCAGTTTTTTTTCTGTATATTTACTTATCATGTATTTCATTGTACTGCTGCCGTAAAGTTATAACACACTTCACGACTATGAAATGTGCTATCATGTTTGCTGTTGTGTGCTGGGGCAGCAGGCTGAGGGTAGCAGACACCAACAGAATCAACAAACTCATTCGTAAGGCCAGTGATGTTGTGGGGATGGAACTGGACTCTCTGACGGTGGTGTCTGAAAAGAGGATGCTGTCTAAGTTGCATGCCATCTTGAACAATGTCTCCCATCCACTACATAATGTACTGACGAAGGGTCTCGGCCTGAAACGTCGACTGCACCTCTTCCTAGAATGCACACAGCATTCGGAATAAGGTGGACAAGCTGGTGGCACAGGTCGGTATGGCGTTGCGGGCACCAGTGAGTCGTGGCTGAAAGCAGGTCGTAGTTTGGAGCTTAATGTCAAAGGGTCAAAGCAAAGGGTGGCCAGTGCGACCATGTTTGCTGTTGTGTGCTGGGGCAGCAGACTGAGGGTAGCAGACACCAGCAGAATCAACAAACTCATTTGTAAGGCCAGTGATGTTGTGGGGATGGAACTGGACTCTCTCACGGTGGTGTCTGAAAAGAGGATGCTGTCCAAGTTGCATGCCATCTTGGTCAATGTCTCCCATCCACTACATAATGTACTGGGTGGGCACAGGAGTACATTCAGCCAGAGACTCATTCCACCGAGATGCAGCACAGAGCGTCATAGGAAGTCATTCCTGCCTGTGGCCATCAAACTTTACAACTCCTCCCTTGGAGGGTCAGACACCCTGAACCAATAGGCTGTCCTGGACTTATTTCATAATTTACTGGTATACTTTACATATTACTATTTAACTATTTATGGTTTTATTACTATTTATTATTTATGGTGCAACTGTAATGAAAACCAATTTCCCCCGGGATCTATAAAGTATGACTATGACTATGACTATGATGACAGATACCGGTGATATTAAATCTGACTGTGGTTCCGACAGTCCACCTCATTATAATCTTGTCCTGCACCGCACTTTCCCTCTAGCTGTTACACTCTATTACTAGAGAACCCTATTCCTGGTGGGGTGGCGGGAGGATGGAGTGAGAGCAGATGTACGTGAAATGGGGGAGATGCGTTTAAGAGCAGAGTTGATAGTGGAGGAAGGGAAGCCCCTTTCTTTAAAAAAGGAAGACATCTCCCTCGTTCTAGAATGAAAAGCCTCATCCTGAGAGCAGATGCGGCGGAGACGGAGGAATTGCGAGAAGGGGATGGTGTTTTTGCAAGAGACAGGGTGAGAAGAGGAATAGTCCAGATAGCTGTGAGAGTCAGTAGGCTTATAGTAGACATCAGTGGATAAGCTGTCTCCAGAGACAGAGACAGAAAGATCTAGAAAGGGGAGGGAGGTGTCGGAAATGGACCAGGTAAACTTGAGGGCAGGGTGAAAGTTGGAGGCAAAGTTAATAAAGTCAACGAGTTCTGCATGCGTGCAGGAAGCAGCGCCAATGCAGTTGTCGATGTAGCGAAGGAAAAGTGGGGGACAGATACCAGAATAGGCACGGAACATAGATTATTCCACAAAGCCAACAAAAAGGAATTGCTCTGCTCCGTCTAGCGGAATTAGTTCTTACTCTTAATAATTTCTCCTTTGGCTCCTCCCACTTCCTCCAAATTAAAGGTGTAGCTATGGGCACCTGTATGGGTCCTAGCTATGCCTGCCTTTTTGTTGGCTTTGTGGAACTCCCTTGTCCATTCGTCCCCCCATCCCTCCCCACTGATCTCCCTGCTGGCACTTATCCTTGTAAGCGGAACAAGTGCTAAACGTGCCCTTACACTTCCTCCCTCACCACCATTCAGGGCCCCAAACAGTCCTTCCAGGTGAGGCAACACTTCACCTGTGAGTTGACTGGGGTGATATACTGCGTCCAGTGCTCCCGATGTGGCCTTCTATATATTGGCGAGACCCGACACAGACTGGGAGATCGTTTCACTGAACACCTACTCTCTGTCCGCCAGAGAAAGCAGGATCTCCCAGTGGCCACACATTTTAATTCCACATCCCATTCCCATTCTGACATGTCTATCCACGGCCTCCTCTACTGTAAAGATGAAGCCACACTCAGGTTGGAGGAACAACACCTTATATTCCGTCTGGGTAGCCTCCAACCTGATGGCATGAACATCGACTTCTCTAACTTCCGCTAAGGCCCCACCTCCCCCTCGTACCCCATCTGTTACTTATTTTTATACGCACATTCTTTCTGTCTCTCTCTCCTTTTTCTCCCTCTGTCCCTCTCACTATACCCCTTGCCCATCCTCTGGGCTTCCCCCCCCACCCCCCGCCCATCTTTGTCTTTCTCCCTGGGCCTCCTGTCCCATGATCCTCTCGTATCCCCTTTTGCCTATCACCTGTCCAGCTCTTGGCTCCATCCCTCCCCCTCCTGTCTTCTCCTATCATTTTGGATCTCCCCCTCCCTCTGCAACTTTCAAATCTCTTACTAGCTCTTCCTTCAGTTAGTCCTGACGAAGGGTCTCGGCCTGAAACGTCGACTGCACCTCTTCCTAAAGATGCTGTCTGGCCTGCTGCGTTCACCAGCAACTTCGATGTGTGCTGCAGGAACTGCCTGAAGGTTTTGGGTCTGTGGTGAGGAATGCAGAAACGATGTTTGCATTCATTTCACGAGGACTGGAAGATGAAAGCATGGATGTAACGCTGAGACTTTGTAAAGCACTGGCGAGGCCTCACTTACAGCCTTGTGAGCAGTTTTGGGCCCCTTTCTCTTGGGAAGGAAGTGCTGACATTGGAGAGGGTTCAGGGGAGGTTCATGAGAATTATTCCAGGAATAAAGGTGTGAGCGTTTGAGGAGTGTTTTGATGCCTCTGGGCCTGAACTCTCAGCAGTTCAGAACAATGAGCTTTGAAACCGACTGGAAACACCAGAAAGCCTGCAGGTGCTGGAAATGGAAGGCAAGACACACACACAGAGACAGACAGACACACACACTCAGACACACAACAGACACACACACAGAGACAGACAGACACACACAAACAGACACACACACACACTCAGACACACTCAGACACACACACAGAGACAGACAGACACACACAGACACACACACAGAGACAGACAGACACACACACACAGACACACACACACACTCAGACACACACACAGACACACACACACAGACACACACACACTCAGACACACACACAGAGACAGACAGACACACACACACAGACACACACACACACTCAGACACACACAGACACACACACAGAGACAGACAGACACACACACACAGACACACACACAGACACACACACACAGACAGACAGACAGACACACACACAGACACACACACACACTCAGACACACACAGACACACACACAGAGACAGACAGACACACAGACACAGACACACACACAGACACACACACAGAGACAGACAGACACACACAGACACACACACACAGACACACACACACACAGACACAGACACACACACAGAGACAGACAGACACACACACACAGACACACACACACAGACACACAGTCACACAGACACACACACAGAGACAGACAGACAGACACACACACACAGACACACACACAGACACAGTCACACAGACACACACACACACAGACAGACAGACACACACAGTCACACAGACACACACACAGAGACAGACAGACAGACACACACACACACACACACAGACACACACACAGACACAGTCACACACACACACACACAAACACACACACAGACAGACAGACACACAGTCACACAGACACACACACAGACACACACACACACACAGACACACACACAGATACATACACACAGAGACACACACAGACACACACACACAGACACAGACAGACACAAACGCAGACACACACACACATACACACACACACAGACAGACACAAACACAGACAGACACAGACACAGACACACACACACACACAGACACACACACAGAGACAGACAGACACACACACACACACACACACACACACACCCACAAAATGCTGGAGGAACTCAGCAGGCCAGGCAGCAGCTCAGGAAATAAACACACAGCCGAGGTTTCGGGCCGAGACCCTTCCTGGGGACTGGGAAGGGAGGGGGATAGAAACTGGAGTCAGGAGGCTGAGGGGAGGGGTAGGAGGGGAGCAGGAGGGTGATAGGTGACGCCCGGTGGGTGGGAAAGGTCGAGGGCTGGAGAAGGAGGAATCCAATAGGAGAGGAGAGCGGACAAGGGGAAGAAACGGAAACAGGAAGGGGACCCGGGGGGGAGCCCGTAGGCCGGCGGGAAGAGGCTTGAGGTCAGAGTGGGGGACGGAGGAGGGGAAATTTGTTCACCGGAAGGAGAAATCGGTAGTCATGCCGTCAGGTCGGAGGCTAACCCAGACGGAACACGGAAAGGCCTGGAGAAGGGTGTCTGGACGGGTGGAGAGGAGAGGATGTCTCCTGTCGTGAGGGGATCCCCCGTGGAAGGGGCGGGGGCGTGAATCGGTGAAAAATTCATTGCCACGGACGGCTGTGGAAGTCCCGTGGTCGGAGAGGGCGGCAGGGTCGTGTAGTGACAGTACCCGCGACCCGGTGCAGTTCCTGTCTGTCAGGAGTTTGTACGCTCTCTCCCCGTGACTGCGTGGGTTTCCTCCGGGTGCTCCGGTTTCCTCCCTCAGTCCAAAGACGTACCGGCCGGTAGGTTAGATGATCATTGTACACTGTCCCGTGATTAGGCCTAGATCAACTCGGGGTTCGGCTGCCCGGCGCGGCTGGAAGGGCCGGAGGAGGCTACTGCGCGCCGTTCGCCGATCAATCGATCGGTATTTAAAGAGGAGGTTGATCGGTTCTTGATTAGTCAGGGCGTCAAAGGTTACGGAGGGAAAGGGTCTGAGAGGGTTAATAAATCAGCCATGATGGAGTGGCGGAGCAGATTCGACGGGCCGAATGGCCTGTTTCACCCCAATGTCCGGCGGTCTATCAGGTCACCCCAACCTTCCAAGGAATAAAGTCCCAACCTCCGGCCATAACTCAGTCCCTCACGTCCCGGCCTGTAAATCTCCCTCTGCCCTCTCCCCAGAGGCGTCCTCCTGATGTCCGGGTGACCAGAAACACGAACACCGCCGCCCTCCGAGTGTGGTCTCGCCTCCGCCCACTCGCCCCGGATGGGCGCCCCTCTTACGGGCGCCGTACGGGAGGAGGTTTGCTGCTCGCCCGGTGGTGCGGTTGGCGGGGGCGCAGAGGCCTCCCTCTTCAGCACGATACGTGGCAAACAGTTACACGGAATAACAGTGTATCTCAACGGGAGCCGGCCGGCGGCGCGGCGGCGCGGCGGCATCCGCACCGGGTCCCGGGGTTCGACGCGGCCGGCCGCTCCTGGCGCGCTTGGTAAATTCAGATGAGACTCTCACGGGCTGCCCCCCAACTCTCTTCATAGAGAATGCATGCGGATTTAGACTTAATCTGCCAATATTTAATAGCAGCGCATTTCAGTTTGTTTTTAAAAATGCTGAGCTGCAAAAACACTCGTGCAAAAGATGCGGAACCGTGCGCATCGGAGGTACAAACTGAGAACGCGGGTAAATACCGAGAACGCCGGCCGCGGACGTTCCCCGAAAAGGTTGTGAAATCAGGACAGAGCTGGTTTAAGAGGCTGATGGCTAAGGGGCAGGAACTGTTGCTGGGCTGGGTGGTGGGGAGCAGAGAGCGCGTCCTGGGTGGTGGCGGGAGTCCCCAATGGGGAACAGCGCTCCTTGTAGACAGGCTCGACCGTGACCTCCAGAAGGCTGTCCCCTCCCCTCCCACACCGCCCCCACCGGCTCATCAATTCCTTTCCCCTTCTTCTGCATTCCCCCGGGAGAAAAACCAGTGCCCCCCCCGCCCCCACCTTCCCCATCACTGCTGATATCCAAAGCGCACGGGGGGCGACCAGAGCCGGTCAAAGCCGGGAAATGCGGTCCCTCACCCCCTCGACTTCCCAAAGCTAGGTTCCCCAGTCGTTCCCCTCCGCACCCCCACCCCCGTGTTCCAGACAGAACCTACCAGATTATCCCCTCCTGTGCCCCCATCTCACACACACACTCACACACACACATATGTATACACACACACACACACACACACACACACACACACAGACATACACACATCTCACACATACATACACACACACATACATACACACACACATACACACACATACATATACACAAACACACACACAGAGACACATACACACAGACACACACACAGATACACATACACACACACACACACACACACAGATACACATACACACACACACACACACATACACACACACAGACACGCACACATCTCACACACACACACACAGACACGCACACATCTCACACACACACACACACACACACATATGTATACACACACACACAGACACGCACATATCTCATACACACACACAGACACGCACACACACACATATGTACACACACACATCTCACACACACACACACACATCTCACACACACAGACACACACACACATCTCGCGCACACACACACACACAGACACAGACACGCACACACACACATGTATATACACACACAGACACGCACACATATGTATACACACACACACACAGACACAGACATACACACACATACATATACACAAACACACACAGAGACACATACACACAGACACACACACAGATACACATACACACACACACACACACAGATACACATACACACACACACACACACACACACACAGACACACACACATCTCACACACACACACACAGACACGCACACATCTCACACACACACACACACACACATATGTATACACACACACACAGACACGCACATATCTCATACACACACACAGACACGCACACACACACATATGTACACACACACATCTCACACACACACACACATCTCACACACACAGACACACACACACATCTCGCGCACACACACACACACAGACACAGACACGCACACACACACATGTATATACACACACAGACACGCACACATATGTATACACACACACACACACAGACACGCACACATCTCACACACACACACACACACACAGAAATGATCCCATTTTAAATATTATTTCAGTTTTTGCACCATTTTCAATTTAACCATTTAATATACTTACTGTAATTGATTTTTTTTACTTTTTTTTTCCCCCTGGAGTATCATGCTTTGCATTGAACTGCTGCTGCTAAGTTAAGTTAACACATTTCACAACATGTGCCCCGTGATATTAAACCAGATACTGATCTTCCTCCTCCTTGCGCCTCGCCGAAGGTTTCGGGTCATGAATATGCCGAGGGTTTATTGGGGGTGTGGATGGTAGGGAATGAGTGCCCAGGTCCTGGGGGGGGGGCGGGATGTGGCCCAGGGTCTGTGGGGGCCAGAAGCGGCGTAGCGAGGTTAGGGATTGGGAGGTGGAGGTGGGAGGCCGAGGGAGAAAGATTAGTGCAGGTGAGGGCCTGGCGGAGGGAGGATGGTCCGGTGGGGTGGGTGAAAGAGTGATAGAGAGAGGGGGAGAGAGAGAGAGAGAGAGAGAGAGAGGGAGGGAGAGAGAGAAAAACAGAGAGAGAAAGAGTGTGTGTGTGAGTGAGTACTGGCGGAGAAGGATTTTGCCCGGCCTGCTCGTTGAGCGGTTGTCCCACAGCACCATGTCACTGTACATCACCCTGTGGGATGGGGAGTGGAGCTCCTTGAGAGGGTCTGCCTTGGGGCTGATCTGTGTTGGGGGACTGTTGGGTGTACGGGGCTGTATGTGAGTCCCAAGCAGACATGCCCGTCCCCGCTTTGTGTAGTTTCCTCCGCGATCTCCCTTGTATCTGGGTGATCTGGGGAGTCCCCCGACTGGGTTAAATTAACAGAGAGCACTCCATCGATCCAATCAGCATTTTTAGGCCTAGTTGTCAGGCTTTGACCATTTGGGGAGTAGATTTATTTTACCAGGGCCTAGTTACTAGGCTTCGTTTTGACCAGTTAGAGAGTAAGGTTATTTTACAGGCCTAGTGATTAGGCTTCGTTTTGACCATTTGCAGACAACCCACCTCTCCCGGAAGTTCTGGGAGTCTCCCGCATATTGATAGCGGCTCCCTGACACCCGCGGATTATATACGATATCCCGGAAATGAGAGACGTAGCGGGAGCGGGAGCGAGAGCGAGCATCCTGATTGGTCTCTCTTTGTGCTAAGTAGACCAATCAGTTTTCTCTGTGGGCGGGCTTTACGGTCGACCTCTCTCTCTCCATCAGTTCAGTTTCGTGTCCTGCACCAACATGGCAGAGTGTTCCAAAAAAAGAAAATATAAAACGTACGTCACCCCAGACCACACTAAAGTGTACCCCTGCCTAATAGGGGTCAAAATTAAGGACAGTGTTGCTCACTGCACAGTTTGCAACAGTGACTTTTCTATTGCCCAAATGACTGTAAAAGACATGTTGAGGTCAGTTTAACAGGTGTCATTCGTTCATTAGCATAGCTAACTAAACTAGCTGGCTAAGGAGCTACTCTTTTGATATCATACGTGATGAGGCCAAACTCCCTGTAGACTTGCTTAAAGTTGTATTAGAATTAAAAACGACTCCATGATGATATATAAGTACATATTTTACTGTCACATTCTCTGCATATACCCAGTTTACAGATTACAGATCGGTTTACAGATTTGTCTAAACAAAGTATTACATGAGACAATATAATAAGGATACCCCTCATGCTTTTATTTCTTTTCGGGGCCACAACATATTAGGGAGACTCAAACACGAGGAATTCTGCAGATGCTGGAATTTCAAGCAACACACATCAAAGTTGCTGGTGAACGCAGCAGGCCGGGCAGCATCTCCCGGAAGAGGTGCAGTCGACGTTCCGGGCCGAGACCCTTCGTCAGGACTAGTCGCTGAGGCTAATCGCAGGGGAGGCTGCGTTCTTTTCAGCAGGGCCACGTCACAGCACAGGGAAAGTTTGCAGAAGAAGTAGAAAAGCTATTTGTATTAGCATTGAGATTGCCAACAAAATACTCAATAAGGAATATATGTATATATGTGTGTGTGTGTAAATAGTTTCAATATGTCTCAAATAAATTGTTGTGTTCTTTCATAATCAAGTGTCCCGTATACATGCGCCCTTGGAGGTCGATCGGGGGGGTGGGGGTATATGGGGTTGCAGGGGGTGGGTGTGCTACCTCCCTGAAATGAGTTTTTTGCAGGGTGGGATGTCTGCATTTGTGGGGTAGGTTAAGTTTATCGGCCTAGTCGTTAGGCTTCGTTTAGTCCACTTGGGGAGCAGGTTTATTTTTGCAGGTCTGGTGATTAGGCCTCATTTTGACCATTTGGGGAGTAGGCTTTCTTCGTCGGCCTAGTCGTTAGGCTTCGTTCAGTCCATTTGGGGAGTAGGAGTGCAATGTCTCAGTCCAGCTCCTCTCTACCCTTTTTCTTTGAAGGCTTGACCAGTTTGATTCCAGGCCCATGATCTCCAAAGGCAGGTAGGTCTGTTCTGGCCTCTTCCCTTGCAACATTACTGAGGCTGTTGCCTGTCCTGTATTTAATAGGGGCTTTTTTTTTTTAACATTGAATTGGATATACAAAGTTTATCCTTTGCTCCAGGGGGTGGGGAGGCGGCAGAAAAATGCTGAGGCCCCAGTGAGATTCGAACTCACGACCCCTGGTTTACAAGACTAGTGCTCTAACCCCTGAGCTATGGAGCCACCTTGTGCAAACACTTCCCAACTCCAGCTGTCACTGTTCTGCAGATCTGGGTGTGACCTGCGTAACCAAGTGCTGTCCTGCAACTTTGGAGATTCAGAAGAGGGAAGAAATGTTCCGAATGTTCCAGAGGTCCACACCGGCGCTGCAGAGAAAAGCAGGCCCTTCAGCCCGTCTCCTGCTTTCCCACCCTGATACATGCTTGTGTTGGACGCCCTCGCCGCGCGCCCTTCTACACCTCTCCCCAAGGCAAACGTCCCCTTGAACACTGAAACTCTACCCGCCTCTACCCCCATTCCCCGCTAGCTGCTGAACAGATCCCCCACAGCACCCTCTCTGTTCGGACTTTTAAAGATTAGGTTAAAAAAAAAATTAGAATTAGGGAAAGAGAGAGAGAGAGAGAGAGAGCGCGACAGATGTCGGTGTTGGGGGAGAGGGGGAGGAAGGACGGGTGTAGGATCTTACTGAGATCCCGGTGGGGGTGGTGGTGGGATTCGAACCCCTGACTCTCAGGTTAAACATCTGACCCCGGGGCCCACTGAGCCACTCCGACACCTACCGCCCCCTGCTGTTCACTCACGGAATCAGCCCTGTGCGCCTCCCTCTCACCTCCAGTTTCTCCCTGCCTCTAACCCTCTCACTTCCCCTCTCTTTCTACCCTCACTCCCTCCCTCTCCCCTACCTCTCTCTCTCCCCCCATCCAGCCCCCTCTCTCCCCTACAGCTTTGATTCCCTCCCTCTCTTTCCCAGACGCTTGTTGACGTTTTCTCTTCTGTTATTCTGCCTCCCCCTCTCCTGTCCTTTACCCCCTCACTGTGCTCTCTCTTCCTTTTCCCCTTTCATATTCTGTCTCTCTCTCTCTCTAATTACCTCTCTATCCGGGAGTGGGGAGGCCCAGGAGAGGGATATTTTGCCCACCTGCACCCCCCCCCCACCCCACCGGTCCAGCCCTCTGAGGGAACAGAAGGACACCAGGATCCGGAGCTGAATGTGACCAGCCACTCGGCCCCTCTCTCCCTGCTGCCCCATTCACTCAGGCCGAGGCCGATTCTCCACCCCAGCGTCCTCTCCCCTTGTCCCTGCAACGTCCAGGGAAGGTGTCAGCAGTGGCGGACATTGAGAAGGAGGGACGGGAGGGACGGAGAGAGAGTGGAGGGGGAAGGAGGAGAAAGGGAGGGAGAGGGAGGGAGACGGAGGGAGAGGGAGAGAGAGGGGGAGGCGGACTACTGGTTTACAAGGACACAGCTCTAGCCCCTGGGCTTCGGTGCCTCCTGCACACCGTGGAGAGAGGAGGGGGGGGCAGGCAGAAAAGGAGCGAGAGAAAGAGAGGAGTGTGGGAAAGAGAAGAGACGGAGAAACAGAGAGAGGGGAGATCGAGCTCAGAAGCGGGTTTATCGTCACCGACGGGTGCCGCGGAATTTGTCGCCTGGTGGCAGCCGCGCTCTGCAAAAGGCGTAGAAGATACCGGAGGTTAGGAAGTAAAGCAGGAAATGGCACACAAGAGGAAGAGAGCGAAGGTTTTCACGGACCGTTCGGGAAGCTGGTGGGGTACCGGAGGAAGCTGATGCTGAATTGTTGAGCCTGGGTCTTCAGGCTCCTGGACTTTCCTCCCCGACAGGAGCAGTGAGAAGGGGACGTGTCCTGCATGATGATTTAGGGAGGGATGGGGGAAGGGGGAGAGAGACACAGACAGACAGAGAGAGAAAGATAGACACAGAGAGACAGACAGACAGACACACATACACACACACACGCACACAGATAGACAGAGATAGCGAGACACACACACAAATAGACAGAGACACACGCGTGCACACACACACACACACACCACACACACACCACAAATAGACAGAGACACACACACAGACACACACAGAGACACAGATAGAAACAGAGAGCAAGACACACACACACAAATAGACAGACACACACACAGACACAGACAGAGACACACACACATACACACACACACAAATAGACAGAGACACACACACACACACAGACACACACACACACACACACAAATAGACAGAGACACACACACAGACACAGACACAGACAGAGACACAGATAGAGACAGAGAGCAAGACACACACACACAAATAGACAGACAAACACACAGACACAGACAGAGACACACACACATACACACACACACAAATAGACAGAGAGAGGGGTACACAGGCAGAGACACAGATAGACAGAGACAGACAGAGAGTGAGACACACACACACAAAGAGACAGACAGACACAGACACAGACACACACACACACACAAATAGACAGAGAGAGAGGTACACAGACAGAGACAGACAGAGAGTGAGACACACACACACAAAGAGACAGACAGACACAGACACACACACACACACACACAAATAGACAGACAGAGACAGAGACACAGATAAACACAGATAAACAGAGAGAGAGAGAGAGAGTCACGCATAGTGGAACGGAGAAGGGTGGTGTGGAGGAAGGAGGGTATACTTTGTGAAGCAGGTGTATCTGGGTGTGGGATGGAAGCAGACTTCACCGGCTAACTTGGTCCTGTTGACATCAGTGGTCTTTCCCGGAGTGAACCTGTCCCTGTCCAGTTGTGTTGGCGCCATCGTTACATTCTGTAACTTCAAAGCATTAAGCTAATTCAAAGAGAGACACGGAGTCTGAGGGTACGCGTGTGGCCTGTGGTCACCTTAAGTGAGTCACACCCGGTATCACTGAGGTGACGTGTGCAATTCACATATTTAAACAGATAACCTGCAATGAGTTATTTAAACAAACAGCAAAGCTTAACCAACCACTGCACACACAAGATCACTCAAACATTACCGACACTGTTACTAAATACACAACCCTCCGCCCTGCTCAGCTGTAAACTCCAACTCAACGGAGAAGGCATCCCCACTATGTTAGATTAGGTTCAACTTTATTGTCGTTGTGCCGAGTACAGATACAAAGCCAATGAAATGCGTTGAGCATCTGACCAGAAATGCAAAGAACAGTGTTACTTACAAAATAACTGCGAATAAAAAAAAGTGCAACAACACACAAACATAAAAGTACTGAGACAGTACAGTACGGATACAGTTGTACCCAGCATATTAAACAGCTACAATATATAGACATCCACAGCAGAATAAATTTTATATTTTCCCATTTAGGCTTAAAGATTTAATCGCTGTGTAGGCTTCTTTATCCTTGTGGGATAACAGCTCTCCTGACTTGCGGGGGTGGGGGGGGTGTGGAACTACTCTCTCTGGTGGGTGAGACTTGAGGCTGTGAAACAATCCCAGATTCTGGGGCCCCCTCCATAGGTGGACGGACAGATAGTGCCAAAGAGGGGTAAATAACGCAAACGAGGAGTATTGAGGAAGTGTTCATGGCTTCATGGACCATTCAGAAATCTGATGGTGGAGGGGAAGGAGCTGTTCCTGAATCTGCGGGTTGAGTCTTTGGGCTCCTCTACCCACTCTGTGACGGTGGTAATGAGAAGAGGGCACGTCCCGGATGAGGAGGGTCGCAAACGACGGGTGCCACCTTCTCCGGCAGATGCCCTCGTCGCTGGGGAGGCTTGTGCCCCGCGCTGGGGCCGGGGCCGGCAGAGTCTAACCCACACACACACACACCCTGCCTGCCCACCTGCACCCTCCCGTGATCCTGTGCATTGGAGCCTCCGTACCGGGCAAATACAACCAGTTAGAGCGCTCTGTAGAAACCTGCAAAAAGGCTTCGATGAAAATGCTCTCATACTCCTGAGGGAGCAAGCCTGCTTCATGTGTGCATTGACACGCGGGGCCCAGGACGGGTCCTTTGAGATCTTCATGTCCAGGAACTTGAAGCTGCTCGCCATTCCCACAGCCTAACCACACCGCCCCCCCGCCCCTTGATGAGCACCAGACTGGGTTCCTTCAGCTTCCCCTTCCCGAGGTCCACAATCAATCCCTTGTCCTTAGATTATGAAAACACTCAGTCCTCGTTTATTGTCATTTAGAAATACATACATGCATTAAGAAATGATACAATGTTCCTCCAGAGTGATATCACAGAGAACAGGACAAACCAAAGACTAACACTGACAGAACCACATAATTATAACATATAGTTACAGCAGTGCAAAGCAATACCGTAATTTGATGAAGAACAAACCATGGGCACGGTAAAAAAAAGTCTCAAAGTTCCCGAGTTGATCGACTCCCGAGTCCCCGATAGCAGGCGGCAAAAGGGAGAAACTCCCTGCCGTAAACCTCCAGGTACTGTCAACTTGCCGATGCCTTGGAAGCAGCCAACCACAGCCGACATGGAGTCCGTCCGTCCAAAAACTTTGAGCCTCCAACCAGCCCCTCCGATACAGCCTCCCGAGCGCTATCCTCCGCTGAGCACCTTCGACCTCTCCCTAGCCGCTGAAACACGCAAAGCCGAGGATTTCGGACCCTTCTGCTCCGGAGATTCCGGTTACCACACGGTAGCAGCGGCAGCCAAGCGGGCATTTCAGAAATTTTCCAGATGTTCCTCCGTACTCTCACGTCCGTCTCCATCAAATCAGAATTGTGAACGGTCCCCTACTTGACAGATTACAGACATCATTCACCAGAGAGGCCGGGCGCACTGCGTCACGTTGCCATCTTCTCCCCCGCTTCCTCCCTTGTCCTTGGTGACGTGGAGTGGAAGGTGCTTGTTATAACACCACTCAACCAGCTGATCCGCCTCGCTCCTGTACGCCCCCTCGTCGCCATCTCAAACTCTGTTCTCCCATCGGCAGATCTATAGATGGCGTTTGAGCTCTGCCGAGGCACGCAGTCCTGGATGTAGAGAGAGAGGGTTACACACACATCCCCGAGGTGCGCCAGTGAGGAGAGGGTGTTATCCCTGATCCGTACTGACTCTGGTCTCCCGGTGAGGGAGTCAAGGATCCAGTTGCAGAGGGAGGTACGGAGGCCCGGGATTTGGAGCTCGTTGATTAGCTCTGAGGGTACGATGGTGTTGAACGCTGAGGTGTAATCAATAAACAGCAGCCTGATGCAGGAACTTCCGTTGTCAACAAGATGGACCCCGACCTCATCACCTTCCCCGTTATGCCTTTGCGCCTCGCGGTCTGCCTGCCTGCGCTCCACTTCCTCTGCAGCTGCTTCATTCTGCAATCTGGCATTGCTTTAGACCAGAAGATAGAATGAGGCCATTCAGCCCATCTAGACTGCTCTACCATTTCACCATGTCCGAACCCATTTCCCTCTCAGCCTCAATCTCCTGCCTTCCCTCCCGCCCTGACCAATCCCTTCATGCTCTGACCAATCAACAATCTATCAATCTCTGCTTGAAATATCCCCAATGACATGACCTCCACAGATTCACCACCCTCCAGCTGAAGAAATTTGCCTTTTCAACATCAATGCCTGGTGCAATAAACTACTGGACGATACACAAGAAAGGATTTTCACCGTGCTGCGGTGCTTGTGACAATAATAAACCAAATTCCAACCAGTACAGACCCCGGGGGTCGGAAAATGTTGAGGCCCCAGTGAGATTCGAACTCACGACCCCTGGTTTACAAGACCAGTGCTCTAACCCCTGAGCTACGGAGCCTCCTTGTACAGTCGCCTCCTGACTCCACCTGTTATTGTGCTGCAGATCCGGGTGTGCCCGACATAAACAGTGACGTCCTTCAGTCTGAACGGTTTCAAAGGTCAGAGTGAATTTATGATCAAACTACATATATGTCAACATGCCCATATCACCCTGAGATTCATTTTCTTGCGGGCATTCACAACAGGTACGAAGGAAGGCAGTGAAAAACCGCACACAGAGACAAACAACCAATACGCAAAAGAAGACAAACTCTGCAAATAAAAAAAAACACAAATACGGTGGATTCTGGTCAGTAGATCAGGACAACTGTGAAGGTGGTCAACGATCTGCACGAAGGATCTGCGCGAATTTTGCTCATTGACAGTCAATCAAAGGAACTCGGTTGTCCGTCGTCTCCGACCATGTCAGCGAAGCCCGGGCAGAAGAGTTTTTAAAGGGACAGATCCTCTCTCTCGACCTCGGAAGTCCGGGTCTTGTGGGACGAGTAGTTGTCACAGACTGGGCTCTTCCTTGTTTGCAGTGGGTAACCACTCATTCCCTCCGCTCCCCGCTAAGTGTCGCAGAACGGCCCTCACGACTGTTGGATGTCGCGGCTCGTCTCCACCACCCAGTCGGCCGGAGTTGACTTCACACGCTAGGACAGGCCTGTCCCTATCTCACCGGGGTACGAGGCCCGCCGGCTACCCTCCCCTGGTCCGGGCCCTCCTGTCGAAGCGGTGCACCCGGGTTTGTGGACAGACAGCGGCTTGGAGCCGCAGGTGAGAGCCGAGGGTCCGGTGGGGGCCAAAGGCGAGTTGGGCTGCCCCGGAACGGAAGGACACCGTACGGACAGCGGGGTGGTCAGCTCAACCACCGACCCAGGTTCAAATCCCGCTGCTGCCTGTACGTTCTACCCGGTTTCCTCCCGATGCCGCGGTTTCCTCCTACAGCCCAGATTCCTCCTGGTTGGTAGGTTAACTTGGCATTGTAAATTGCCCCGTGACGAGGCTAGGGGGTAAATTGGGGGGATGCTGGGCTTGAAGGGGCGGGACGGCCTATTCCCCGCTGTTAAGCAATCGATAGATAATAGATAGACCCCTACCCCTCCCCGAAGGCCCCACACGTGGCCGGGTGCAGTGGCGAGTCCCGCCGTCTGTAACCGTTAGAACTAATACTTGTTACGAGAATACACATAAAATTAAGATGTTAGCTGGCCTGGGTTAGCATCAGTGGCATCAGCAGTTGGTCTGCCACCTGCCCTCAGGGGAAGGAGAGATAAGGAACAATGGAGCAGCGTCTGGAGATGTGTAATGAAGGGACGTGGGAGAGAGAGAGCTGTCTGGAGCGGCTCCCTCTTTGAACCTTGAACTGTTTGAAGTGATGGACAGGCGATGCCCCAGCAGGGGGATAAAAAGGGACAGGTTCGCTAAGACAGGACACACACGACACCCCGAGGTAACGAGACCCTGGAAGCGGTGCGCCTCTCACGAGTGGGTGAGAAGCATCAGACAACGACCAGGGTGGAAAGGTACGATCAGCGGGAACCCGGTGTGTGTCCGCCCTTGCCTGGGTGCCGGGTTCACTGCAGAGGATCGACCGCATCTGGAGGAGGGGTCACAGTCGGTGACCTCAGGTGACATCACCAAGGACCCGCCCAAAAGCTGTTTGTGAGCCATCTCGCCGGTCTGTGAGTGAAGCCGTTCTGAATGATCAGTTGTTCCTGTTCTATCTCTCTCTTCCCCCACGTTGTCCATCGCCATGGCAACGATTACTGCGAACTGAACTACTAACCCCTGGACTGAACTTTGAGTCATTTTGAAATTGGTCATTTACCCCTAGACAACGATAGAGCTTGATTGATGCTGTTATCTTAATTCTGTGCACATGTGTGGTTATCATTGCTGAACTGTTGCATTTATTATCCTTTCGATTACTGTGTTGCTTGTTTCTTTAATAAAACTTTCTTAGTTCTAGTACTCCAGACTCCAAATGAGTGATCCATTTCTGCTGGTTTGGCAACCCAGTTACGGGGTACGTAACATAAGTGGGGTTCTCGTCCGCGATTTTGAACGCTAAATTTGGGACGGAGTAAATTGATTGGGTTAAAATTCCCGAAAGAAAGAAAAGACAAACAGCAGAAATGGAGGTTGAGGAATTTATAAAGGCGCCGACCTTGGAGGCATTAGAGGATGCCAGGAAATCGGAATTGATAGCTGTGGCCAAACGGGTGAATCTTGCCAAGGTGAAGTCGACAATGAGGAGAGAGGAGATACACAGAGCTATTGTAGAGCACTATGTATCTAAAGGTGTGTTTCCCCAAGGTGAGCTGGGGGAGGTGTCTATTGAAAAACCTGCTGGAAACGCGGTACAGGTACAGCTTGAAAAACTGAGACTCGAGCACGAGTTCCGGGTACGGCAGTTAGAACACGAAGAGAAGCAGTTAGAAAGGCAGGAGAGAGAGTTAGAAAGGCGGGAGAAAGAGAAAGAGGTAGAAAGGCAAGAGAGAGAAAGACAGTTGGAGAGAGAAGAGAGAGAGAGGGACAGACAGTTGGAGAGAGAAGAGAGAGAGAGGGACAGACAGTTGGAGAGAGAGGAGAAACAGAGGGAAAGGGAATTTGAGCTGGAGAAGTTAAAGATAAGGGCCGAGCAGGGGCTCATGCCGAACCAAGGTGGAGGGTTCCGGGCGACCCAGGAGGTTAGGCTGGTTCCCCCATTTGACGATACCGATGTGGATCGGTACTTTCTCCACTTCGAAAAGGTGGCTATAAGTCAGGACTGGCCGAGGGATAAGTGGGTTGTTTTACTTCAGAGTGTACTGAAAGGGAAGGCCCAAGAAGCTTACTCCGCTTTATCCGCGGAAGATGCCCAGAAGTATGAGGTGGTGAAGGAGGCCATCCTCAGGATTTATGAGTTGGTCCCGGAGGCATACCGGCAGAGGTTCCGGAATGCGAGGAAGCGGTGGGACCGCACGTATTTGGAGTTTGCTCGTGAGATGCAAACATATTGTGAGCGTTGGTGCGCCTCGAAAGGGGTAGAGGGGGATTATGACAGACTGCTGCAGCTGATTCTGATTGAGCAGTTTAAAGGTTGTGTCCCTGACGGTATGAGACCCTACCTAGATGAGAAAGAGGCAGCCACGTTAGCCGCAACTGCTAAGTTAGCGGATGAGTATGCGTTGACGCATAAAATGAAGTTTGCCCCGAGTAAAGGCTACCAGAAGGGTAGGCAGGACGGCGGGGAGAGTCCGCCGGAAAAGTCAGAAAGTAAGCCGGGGACTAGTGAAAAGGATAAGGTAGACCGGGAGCAGTCTGGTCGGAAGTCTCCTGGGGTCGTCTGTTTTAATTGTGGGAAAGTCGGACACTTTGCGTCCAGGTGCTTTGCCCCAAGGAAGGAGACGGGGAAAGGAAAAGCGGAAATTTTGAATGGCTGTATTGAGCTGTTAAGCGAACCGCTAGGGAAGGACAGGTCTGAAAAAGCTCAGGAAGGGCGCGAGAGGTTTATCTCGGCCGGACTGGTGTCAGTGCAGGAGAGGTTAAAACCAGTTCCAGTGCGGATCTGGAGAGACACGGGAGCGTGTCAGTCACTAATACTGAAGAGTGTATTAGAGTTTAGCTCAGAGACCCAGACTGGGGAGGTAGAGGTCAAAGGTGTTGGGGAAGGGACAGAGTCAGTCCCTTTGCACCAGATACACTTACAGAGCAACCTGGTCTCTGGACTAGTCACGATCGGGGTGAGGTCCGAATTACCGATGAAAGACGTGGAAGTCTTGCTCGGTAATGACATCGCCGGAGGAATCGTGTTCCCAGTCGTGAGATTGACGGGTCAGCCTGCCAGCATGGAGGCCCCGCCCGCGATGGTGAATTTGGCTGAAACATTTCTGCCAACCTTGTATGAGACAGGGTGTAGTGAGATAAGAGGTAGTGAGGGAGCTGGGACGGACGTAGCAGTAGCCAGGAAAGAATTTGTGCAGACGCAGGAGCGAGGCGAGGGGCTGATGGGTTTTGCAGAGACAGCTCTCTCTGACACAGCCTTGACAAGGGAACTAGTAGGCTATTGTGCGGATGAGGAAGTGCTAAGGAAGAAAGGGAAATCAAGTACAGCATCCGCAGATGAGGAGTGGGGGGTGGTGCAAAAGAGTTATGGGGATGAGGTTTTTAACATGGCCCACGAGGTACCCCCCGGTGGACATCTTGCGGTGCTGGAGGAAACAGTTGGTGGAATCATGAAAGAGATTTACCGGCTGCCCAGGGGGAAAAATGTTATTGATCATGACCGACGC